>NW_018397283.1:614578-695103 GCF_002168275.2 Theobroma umbraticum
AAAATATGAATAATAATCACCATGGCATATGAACCGGAGCCATTGGCCTTAGTACCTGAAATGGACATTCCCCCATCCTGATTTTTATATAATCCTGGTAAATGTCTATGTGAACAATACTTCAAAAGGCAAAAAGTCGAAGATTTCTGAGTGGAAATATGGATGTGAAAAGCAACGAAGGATAACACACAGATAACAGACAGATTGAAACCCCAGAATGAGGACACATTAATCAAACAAATGGAAATCATCCAACTAACAAGTCATTTTTGTTTTTTCAGTCACTGCTTCATGTATGGTTCCTCAATTCATGGGTAAAATCATAAAAATATTGAGAGAATTAGTTATTAGATGGAGCATCATATGAGGGGCATGAACATGATGATGGTGAAAGAAAAACAGTGTATGATGGCTGAGGAGTATATGATGGCTGAGGCAAACAAAGACAAAACAAGAAACTGAAACTTGAACCAAAGACATCTTTTTCTCATGGGCATGCAAAATTCAGGCACAAATTATGCAAACAGAAACAACACCTCTCTCTCTCCTTTTGCACTCATGATGGGAAAACTGTTAAACATCTTTTCCTTCCATCATCAGCAGAATCTTTCTCAGGATTCATGCCATCCGCATGGGAACGTATATCATAAGCTGTTAGGTTTTCTACTGCCTAGAAAGTTCCCAAACATTATTTATTGTATTTTTACATTAATATTTGATTTAATAATAAGTAATAAATGTATCTTTCGTGTCAAAATTATAGAAAAATGATTCTTCTCAGTGAGTTAATTGTCTTGTTATTGGTCCACTTGTATAACTTATACTAAAGATCATCTTAAAGTAATACTCGAGTCTTTAATTTAATGATTAATATATGATCTTCAAATAATAATAATAATGTACAAGCTGACCCCCAAGAGTATTTTTTAGTGCCCGCTAGCCCAATAAAATTTTCGAAAGAAGAAACACAGAAAGGAAACAGTTTACTCTAACAGCATGGATCCAGGTGTGTTTCTGCTTAGCCCAATATCCATTTCAGTTTTTCCTGCTTCTTTCTTACTCCTTCGTAAAATATTGGGCCTTCAGTTGGACTACAAGAATTATATTTGAACTATGATGGCTCTTTCATGGCACTTTTTTTTTCTTTTTGATTTGATTTTTTAAGTAAAAAATCATGTACCAATTAGAGATAAAACCTCCTTAAGAAATGGGCACTTCCAAATTTTTAAAAAAATTTTCTATATTATATAAAAATTTTTAAACTTTTTTATGAATTTTCTTAATGGCCCATGTAAAATAATTTCTCATTTAATAATTAATACAAACAAAAAATAAAAAAATGATTTTATATGCTTGAGTCAATTTTAAAGTTTTTTTTATCTTTCGTTTTTCAATTTATATTATTTATTTATTTATTTCTATTTTATTTACTGATATAATCTAAATCTTTATAGAAATTTTTTCACAAATTTTTACGAACCATTAATCATATTTTTTTTCTTTTTTATTACGTCATATGTAGGTTCTATTTTTTTACTTGTTATATTTTTTTATGTGAATTTTATTTTTTAAGATTTTAATATTTAAAAATTAATAAATTATTATGTAATTCTTAAATATAAATTGTAATGTTGCATTATTGCTTAGAATTTTATCAATGTATCATTTTTTTATGTAGAATAATTAATGCGTTCTGACATGTATGTTGTAAACATTAAGTAACAAATATATACATACAAATTGACAGAATTATAGTTGAATTTCTTTTAATACAATTTTCTTTATTATATAAATTTTTAATGACTCTCAAAATAATTTTTTTATTTAATAATTATATTTATTCCTCAAACCGTTTGATAAAATTGGAGTCATTTTGGTCAGCATATTGCTAGTTAAGTCTAGCAAATAAATTCTATCTTAATATATTAAGCCTATCAAATTTTTAAAAAAAATAAAAGTGAGTCTACTAACTCAAACCCACTAAGTTTTAATATAAATCTAAACTCACTTATCATAACATATTATATCTTAAGAGTCTAACTCAATAATCTATCATAACATATTTTATCTCAATAGTTCAACCTAATAACCTAATATGTTAATTAACAATTTAAAAAGTAAATATAAAATAAGAGGAGAGCTTCTTCAGAAAGTTACCTATTTCGTATAAAACATACAAAGTAAAAAGATAATTTGTTTGAGTTTGAAAAATTGTTCTCTTCTACTATTGTGTGTAGAGAGTGAGAAAACCTCATTTCATAATTTTATTCAGTCATATATATATATATATATATATATATATATATAACACAATCATTACTGGTAATATGTATTTTTTTATATGTCTAATATCTTGTAAATTTTATTTAATCTTTTAAATGAGTTAGAATTGAATTATACATAAAGTTCTCTTTGATTGTTTAGTGTCTTATTCTATTTGGCCTTCTTTTAAAAATACTCTAGCTCTGTCTTTTATATCAACCATGAGCCAAATGCTAAGACACAACCAATGCGCCAAATACTTAGGTGCTTTTTTATGGCACTGCTTTGCTGCTTTTTCCAATAATTGAAGGACTCTACTAGCAAGACAACAATAATTTGATGTGTTTATTGTGAGTTAATTAATCTCATATTTTAATTTAATTTCCCCTAGATTAATAATTTTTTATTTTTTGTATTTTAAAACTTATTTTTCTAAATGATCGATTTCTACTCATTTATTTCTCATTTTCCCAAAAAAGAAAAAAAGAGAGTAAATTTTAGGTATCTAAAAACATTGACTTCAAAGCATTTTAAAAGAAGTAGGTAAGGTATTTTAATCTTATGATTAGGAGAGAGTACGGTTTGGTTTTTTAGGTTTTTGGTTCAGTTTTTTCTAAAATTGATAAAAAAAATGATCATTTGGAATCACCCAAACTAAACCATGTAAAGGTCGATTTCGATCGATTTTAATCAACTTCGGTTCGATCGATTTTGGAGTGATGATGAAACACTGGTTGGAGAATAAAAGAGAGACTTGGACCACTTGGTTGCTGGTTTAGGATTTAGTATGAGAAAGAGAGTGAAAATTTGAGGTTTTTGTCAAGGGGAGAATAGAAAAGGAGACTTGGCTGCTGTTAGTTTAAAGGGGGTTAATGAAGGGTAAGATAATCTTTACCCCTCAAATATATATAAAAAATTAAATAAATAAAGCAGTCGGTTATCGATGGTTTAAGGGAAGGGATCCTCGGCGACTGAGCTGAGCCACTATAGAGTCAATGGCACCATCATCGGTTGCAACAACAGCGTCGATTGAAATAACCGATGTTGAAGTCGATTGCCTGGTTGCAGCCGACTGCTGCCTTCTCCTAGTCGTGATGGAGATATAAGCAATCTTGAAAGGTTTATAAGTTTGGATGCTACACTTCTCGTTAAGTTAACATTTTAAAAGGACAATAATAGTTACTGTCTCCACCAAGAACATCGTAAAACTACTAGAAAATTTCCGAAAAAAAAGAGTCAATCACCACATTAGGAAAATTAAAATACATGAATTTTCATCAAAAGCAAGTTCCGTAAACTTCACAACTCGATAAAATCGACTCTTCCATCTTCATCTTCATCAGCAACCCTTATCACCTTCTACCTCCTCCAACCGCAGCAAGCTTCTTCACGCCTAAGCAACGCAGCACTCTCTGCAGCTCTGTGCATCAAAGAACCCGTCTTTGTTCTCATCGAAACGCGAAAGCTCCTTAAACCCTCCAAGCAAGCGCTTCCTGATCGAACGACTCGTAAGCTCATCTGGTCCCAAAATCCTCCCCTCGTAACTCATATCCCCGTCCATCACCACCTTTATCTCTCCACGCTAGCTTTCACAGCACCTGTCACCCCGAATGGCACTGATTTCCATTCAAACCTCGGGTGTTTCCAAAATTTCCAGCATGGAAAAGAAGGGTGAAGCAGCCAGGTTGGAAGTGGAGAAGGAGCTTTGACAGAACGTTATGATTGTCATGTCGCAATGTTGGATCAGCCTGAAAGTGAAAAAAAAAAAAACTTTGGTTAGCATCTCACCCATCAAGGATTAACAAATCAGTTCATGTTGGAATGATATATATGCTCAAGAATTTTTCCAGCTTCGCGACAAAGTACTAACAGTAATACCAGGCAGCTTCCAAGTATCCTCAACAAAACGAAAAATATTGGATTACTTGATTGACCATGCACGCTTTTCAGTCATTAATTACACTTACCCTCTCGCATGGAACTTCACTTTCTTGCATGCTACAGGAAATTCTTGCAAGGGCATGTGGAAAGGAAAGACAGATATTGTTCGGGGAAGCTGGGAACTGTCTATTCTTTCATGGAAGTTCCATGTGAACGTCCCGGAAGGGTTAAAGGTTCAAAGCTCTATGATTGAAATTTCGAGATAAATAAGATGAATGATGGGACGTGAGATTTATTTATTAAAATTTAATTCGAAAATCTTATTATAAACAAACCCTACACGCTACTCACTATTGTAATAACTTAATTAATCACTTGCTGATGGTATAGGAAACATAAAACAGATATTTTAGACTCTATTTATATTAAAACAATTACTCGGAATCATCAATATATATATATGCTAAGACTTTAAAATATAAAATGTACCTAATTGTTTAATCTACGATTTGATGATGGAAACGGATTAACTAAATTCAATGTTCTCCTCTTGGTCTAATAATATTTTAATGAGTGAGATTTTAATATTTATAAAAGATTAGACTAATTGACATATATATATATAAATATATATTATATATAGTATGATCCTAATCCCATTCGTCATAAGATTGGGTTTTCTATATTATGTATTGTATTTTATATTTCACTCGTCATAGGATTACGAGGTTTTCATATATATAATGTATTCCTAATTCCATATATCATAAGATTTAAAGTTTCTTATAAAGGTTCATATCTGATATTTAAGCATAATCTACTTTAGATCATAGTATAAGCTATAAGATTATCTCTTTGTTAAGAACAAATTGTTAACTTAATCTGATTTTGATAAAAAAATAAACCAAATAATGTAAGTCCACAATTTAATTATTTAAAAATCTTTATCAAACATGAATCAGCTAAAAGAAAAAAAAAAGCTGTTAATTTTTCCATGGCCGGTAGTTAATTTTCATTTATAAGGTTGCTGAGAAGTTCAGTAACATTATTAACATGATTTAGGCCCAAAGGACAAGTGTAACTAACAAAGATATAGCAATAAATAAATAGATTGAAAGTAGTCAACAACCTTATCATAACTCTTAAGTAACTTTCAATGTATTTTCACTTTCTTTTAATATTAACCATAGTAAATGACAAGTTCTTTCAGTTCTGTCCTTTAGGTCTTGGTCTTGCCCTTCTTTTGGGGTGTAAAGCAAATTGTCTGTTCAATTTCCACCCCCAAAAGTAACCTGTTTTCTTTCTATGCTTGACTCGTCGACTGCTTTCTTAATTATCCATTTGATTTTTTACAATATATTTGTACTATGTTTGGTGTTGGTAGGAAGGAAGGGAACAGAACAAGGTGAGGAAGGAAAAAAAATTAAAAAAGAGATGAAAAATTGTTTTCTTTCTATCCCCGGACTCTAAAATTTTTTCATAAATCAAAATTTATTTGTTAAAATGAATTTAAGTTGACTTTTGGATCTTATTTGAAAATATAATTAAATAATTAATTACACTTACATAAAAAAATTTGATGACATTTTATTTCACGCCGAACAATGAAGTTTCGAACACGTATGTTGGGAGAATTGTGTTAATATTTATATTAATATATGAAGTCACTAAATAAGTTCATATCACAAGTTTAAGACACTTACAATATTATAAGATACCCTAAATCAACATAGAAATTGCTATACTTAACAATTAATTAATTAAGTGAAGTCAGACCCCTCTCATGTTAAAGAGTTTGTCAAGCAATTTGCAATAAACAAAGGATTAAGAGTTGTTTGACATAGACTCGGTACAAATGGAATTAAAGAATGAAAAAAAAAAAAAAAGAGGTCAATATCTCCAAAGCATAGTGGGATTAATTGTTTTCCCCACCGAGTTTCCCTTATGCTTTTAAAGGAAAATTATTACTAAATAAACAAAAATGCTACTCAATTAGTGTTATCAAACAATAATTAAATAATTTGATGAAAGGTTAATGATGGTACCTAATTATGAATATCTTTGCTTATGCGGTTTCCTCCTATGATATAAACTATTGCTAGGGTTCCAATGATGCAAGGTTTACTATACTTAATGTCATAGTCATTAAAAGTTTTTAAAATTTCTGTCATGTAATAAGTAAGAAGTAACTAATGCATAAAGGTATTTAAGGTTGAATCATCTATCTAGATTTGTAAATTCTATTTGACTTGAGATGAGTTTAGATATAAATTTGAATTCGAGTTTGGTTTATTTATAAATAATATATTTTTATTTACTTTTGTAATATATTGATATAAAATAATATTAATAAAATAATAACTAAAATGATGAGCCGGGTCGGGTTCGGGTTTGACATTCAGAAGGGAAGACTTGATAGACCTGACCTAATTAACCCACAAACTCCTCTACCTATGCATGTATATATTTACATATGCTAAAGTAAGAGTAACATAAAATTATCATCCCACTAGATAGAAACCCCCAAAAAAAAATGCATAAAGATATATATATCCTTATGGCGGATTGATATTCATCTTGGATGTTGGTTGTGCTCTCAGTTGCCTGTCCCCTAGCTGACACGATCATATCCTGTATAGAAAGAACAGGAAATCTCTTAGAAACAACGTAGGATGGCATCACGTGGAGTAGGTCCCGTGACAGCTTTTTGTGGTTTTCTCTTGAGGTTAATGAAATATCTGAAATGTTTCAGGTTTTGGCTGATAGATTTGGACGCAAACAACGGCTTTCCATCTGATTTTTTTCGGATACTAGACTTCGTCCTTATATTTGATCACAAGCTAAAACCCCAAACAAGAGAAAAGGTCTCCATCCATCACTTTGATGCCATGAGCTTTGAATAATCATGGTTGGTTAGTGGAGTTATTTCTCATACAAAAAATGTAGTAACAGTTAAAAAAAGGAAGGAAACAAAAGCATGGGGGGTTGGAGAAAAGGGGAAAGAGAAGAGAAGGACTTTATCCTCTATCTTTTCTACTTTATGGAAACTGGTTGGCTGGATTCTTTGGGGTTTGAAAGGGAAAGGCGCTTTGATTTTACATAACATAAATAATTCATGGTTATCTGCTCAACCTGATGAGGGCCTACATTACCTTTTTCTGTCATTTGAATCTGCCTCTTTCCATTCCGATTAGGAATATCAGCATATCAACCTTTTTAAGAAGGGAATTTCACATTATGCCTGATGTTATCGAGGTGATTTTACCTTATAACCAAGGAGAAAAACTGTTTTTACAGTCTTGAACTGTTCTGCCAAACGGGCCCTGATGGGCGCAGCTAGGCACCCATTATATATATCTCCTAGCAGCAAGAGCAGTTGAGAGCCTCCTAGAAGGACAAGTAAGATATTTATTGCAGTAGAAAAAGGATAGATGAGTACAGGATTGGAAAACTGAATATTGCTGGTGAAGTAAAACTGTACAAGAGTGAAAAGTGATGAAAATTAGTTACAGATTATGATTAATTTAAGACTTCATTTCAGGACATCTCTGAAAGTTGCACCATCCAAGTATCTCTCAGAGCTTTCAAGCTATATATATCACAGTCCCTCATGAAATTTTCTACATGGAAACCTGCCTGACCATTCGTGGTAAAGGTACATTGTCAAAGCAGATATAAAAGATAGCTAAATGAGATAGTCAGGGATAGGTTAGGTGGAAGTAGATAACTTGAATGTTAGCCCCCTCCCCTTTTTTTTATATGATTAGCTTGTCATATTCTTCCACTACATTGGATTGCTTCACCGAGGTTGCCTAGCAAGATAACCTTATATATGGTTGAAGGTGGAAAAAAATCTGTCAACTGCAAAGTGGTTGCATGATGTGAGCTCACTGGATCCATTTCTGACATAACGTATAGAGTATGCTACTGGCATCATCTCTCTTTCATGTATTCTCATGGAAGTTGAGAGACCGAGACAAGGCTGCAGGGTTGGCTCGCAACACTGGGAATGTTTCTAGTCTGTAATTTTTTTCATCCCTGCTTTTTGATTGAAAGCCATCAAATAGACCTCCTGAATTGATAGAATTGGTCTTCTTGCCTTCAATCACAAGTGTTGCCAGCATTGAGCTTTTTGCAGTCTGACCAGGATCATCTATTCTCAAAGTTTTTGAAATCAAAGCTCTTCCTTCCGATTTATTACTCTCTCCTGAGGGCTTTTCTTTCTCCAAGTTGGCTGGACTGAGAAAGTTCTCATCCCTGGAATGTTTCCCCAGAGTTGGAGAAGTTGGGCTAGAGCTTGGAGCGCATTGGTTAGCAGAAGAAGGTGATGGGGAGGTAACTGGAACATCCCAAGGGCTTGGTACACTACAACCGCTATATGTCGGTGGTGCCAGATGGAAGGTTACTGGCAAACCTGGAGGGCAGAGAGCCGGTGGATGTGGAAGCATTGCAGGGATTGAGTCCCATGGATAAGGCCAAGAAGGCCTAGAGAAACAGGGTGCTGTAGAAGTAAACCAGTGACTATTCTTAACCTCTGCTTGATTTAAACTAGCGTTGCCTTCCTTCTCTAAGGAATAAGAAGCAGTAATCAAAGATTCACGCGAGTGATTATCCTCAACAAGATACCTTTGCTCAGTTTTGCGAAACCCATTCTGAACATTAATCTGTGTTTTTCCTGAAAGATTGAATACTGAAGCTACAGGTATAGAAGACTCTGAGCCAAATGAAAGGACATGGCCATTATTGTTTTCACAAGAGGGGTTTCCGTGCATTCCATTTGCAGCACTTGCTTTAGCTGCTCGGATAGCCTCGGAAATCATGATATGATGGTAATGCAGAGTAGAAGAGCTCTTGGTTTTGCGGCGACCCGCACCAACAGGCACGTTCCTCATGGTTCCTCCAGCAGTCCAGTATCTTTGACAGTTTTTGCAGAAATGACGGGGTTGGTTCACATTGTAATTGTTATAATAGCAAAACTTGGTTTCCTTGCTATTACATCGGGGACATGGAAGTATCTTATCAGGCTTCTTCAAAGTCTTTTCCTGCGAGGAAGTTGTCTCACTTGTTCCTTCGTTCTTAGAGCTTTTAAGCGATGAAGTGTTTCTTTCAGCTAAAGGACTCCTATCATTGCGCGACAATGCAGTAGGATCTTTTAAATCATCTCTGATCTGATCTGGTGTGCTGTCTTTCTGTTTATCCTTGGGGAGTTCTTTCTGTGTAGATTCCTAAATTCAGAATTTTAATGAGAAATTATTGAAATAAATGAGATAACCCGCTTGTCTACTGTCATGAAGTAAAGAGCATAGAGGCTAGGAGTCAATTGGAAACTCAAATTCAAGCATAAATCTCTATGGCACTAACTTGGCAGCTACCTTCAAATTAACAAGAAGGATGAAATCAGGAAGAAAAGGAATAAAAAAAAAATTGAAACACCCCCAGAAAAACGACCAGTGGTTAGCCTGGCTGTTTAAGGGTTAACTTGCGATCTGCAGGTGCTCCAGGTGTATCCTCAACAAAAGGAAAACCCAAAAAGGAGAAACCCTGATCTGTTTCTGAGAGACTCTGGCAGGGAAGCTTTCGACTCAGTTATTCCTCTGGCAAGAGAATCCATCAGAAAGCTTTAAAAGTCATAGATGGCGAATCATTGAAAATGAGCCCTCGAGTTAAGAGACATCTCCAGCTCAAAACAGAGCAAGCTCATTCAAGGCGGTCGGAAAAGATCAAAAAAAAAAAGGAAGTATAATAACAGTAGAACTAGATTTCAGCTAGGCAACTTACTTGAAGTTCAATAAACATAAATAGTGTTTGCTCAGTTGTGTCCAAGCAATCATCCTTAACCTGAAATGATTGTTGGAAACTGAAAGAAAGTATTCATAACATTTCTCACAGAGTACTCAAAACAATCAGGTCAAGCAAATAGAAAAAAGAAGCACGATCCTAATTCCAGTAGCTGAACTTAGTTTGAATGTTTGATCAAACCCAAAACCAATGGTTCTTTGACTAGAAATTGAAAAGCCAATAAAGATGCAAAAGGGTGAGAGAGTTTGAATCAACCCATCAACAGTTGACTTTTCTAGAAAATGGGTTGTTCTTCGAATTCCCAAAAGCGTAAGCCATTAAGAATTGCAAGGAAAACAAAAATCCACAACTGAGTCAACGACTTTCTCAAGTCCCGAAAGTGCAAAAATTTCCAGGTTGTGAAAAACAGTTTGTAGTTTGTACTTTAGGAACTCAAACTCAGTCAGCATGTATACCTGGTCCTCCCTGGTAACCTGAGCCTGAATCCCATCATTAGAATTCACTCCACCTAAAGAACTGGATGAAGAAACAAGATTTCCATCACAGCAGTCCTCCCTAGCAGCTCCTTTAAAGGGTATCTCCTGATCAGCTAAAGCTTCCTCCTGGTTCAATGTTGGCAATGGAATCGTCTTGCCAAACAGCTTTATAACAGAAGAGTCGTTGAGTTTAGACATATTTCTAAACACAGCAGCCTATCTACTTTAACCAATGATTCTCTCCCTGGCTTGTTTGCCTCGGTGACAGTCTCTCAGGATTCTGTTGCTGGTTCTAATCGAGGGGAGAACGCGGCCATGGGTGTTGGGGTGGGTTTAAACAAAGGTGGGGAATGCCACATAAGCAAGAGGCAAACCATCGAGAGCCACAATTTTTCTGGTCTTCAAGATCTTTCATGCTGTTATATTCCTCCACATTGCTCAAAAAGATAGTGCTTTGTCTGCCCCCCACCTCTTTTTTCGCCATGTCGGATGCCCTCACCTCCTTCCTTTTCTTCTTCCGAGTACTTGACCATCTCTTCTCAAATACTCGCTTTCTCGCTCCTTTCTTCCATCAAATCATTGCCTTGACTTGATGAACTTATCTTAGCTTAAAATCTTCTTGACTAACCCAACAAACTAAGAGCTTCTTTCCTTTCTTTCTTGATTTCACTCATAAATGTGGATATTTACACATCATCCATCTATACAAAACAATGGATCGATTCTAACTTCATTATATTCTCGAAATTTGTCACTTGGTGAACAAGTAAACATGACATGTCTTGAAATTTTTTCTTAATATTTACAATTTTCCAAAGTAAAAGTTTTCATCCATTTAAACTTTGGTTAATGTTTAATCGATAACAAATATTAAAAAGATATTGAACGATGAAATTGCTAAAAAAGTATTATGTAAATATACTTCAATTTGTCTTTAACTTTTAATTGGTACTGACTCTAACAAACTTTGGTTGCATTTTTTTTTTCTATTTTGTGATTACTATTTAACAAAATTGGAAAAACAAATAAATAAATTGTAAAACTAACAACTAATTAGTAAATAATTGAAGCTTTAAATACATGCAAAGGTCTTTAATAGTTCTAACTCTATAATTTATTGTTTAACATAGTATTTAAACAAACATAATGAGACGACTCATAAATTACTTTTTTCATTTTTTTTAAAATCTCTCTTTGACTTTCACCAAGATTAAAACAAAAATTTTTACTTTGATATATTTTATATAATATTTTTAATTTTAAAAAATGAAAATATAAAAATAAATTTATCATATATATATATTTTTTTGAGATGTTTAAAAGGAAAAAAAAAGTCATTTTGAGATATTTCAAAACAAAAAAAAAACGAAAAAATGACCTATGTTAATTATTTTCCTTTCTTTTTCATTCCAAAATCAAAGAATTTGTCCCTTATCAAACATAAACTATTATTAACAGTACATTTTGGTAATAAATGCTTTTATTAGTTGCAATTTGCGAATACAATTTGTTTTTGGGCGAGTTGCCGATTTTTTGCTTTTTGTTTTATAAAGGAAAAAACTATAACCATATCCTATACAACCTGTCAACGCCAACATGCAACAAAACCACGTGGCAAGTGACCCACCCGGCTGGTCATGTACAGCTCAGCATCTATTCTCACGTAGGTCCCAACTGCGAAAAGTGAAAACACCGAGAAAAGTTTCGTTTTAACAACACGTCATCCCTGCCGTGGTGATGACCGGCAACCGGCATATCCCGTTTTTCCCCCCCGGGTGAAATTGCAAAACGATTCCTCCTTTTATAATGGCCGTTCTTTGTTGGCAATCGGTGGTCGCCACGTGTCCGGTTTAGGTTAGAGATAAAGACACTGGACCGTTAGTGTTTTTTGTTTTATTCTTTTTATTCTTAATATTAGCGAAAGGAGACTATACCTGTTCGAACATTTAATTTAATAATTAATATATAATTTTTTAATTTAAAAAATATCGTTTGAATTTATGTTTTTTAAGTAAAAATTAAAAAAAGAAATAATACATTAATTACATAATTTTTTGACATAATATCTAAAAAATTATTAAATTATTTAAATAAATTTAAATATTTTTATTACATTTAATTAAGTTTTTATATTTTTATTTTAAATCAAATAAGCTTTTATAACTAATAATTGATTTTAGTTAAAATATTCGTTATCATTGTATATCACATGATGTTGATGTGATACTAATGTGGTATGTTAACGTGCTATAATGGATGATAACATAATCTTATGATATGTTATAACATGACTATATAACATTTTTCATATTCTATTTTAGTATCACATTAATGCCATTTGGTTTAAAATGACAATGGATATTTTAATTAATAATAATTAGTCAATTATTTATTATAAGGATTTATTTGATTCAAAATAAAAATATAAAAAGTTTAATTGAACACAATAAAAGAATAACAATTCATTTAAAATTTCTTAAATAGTTCATAAACTGTTTTAGCATTATTCCTATTTTTTTTTCAATAAATATCCATCTTAAACGATACCTATGAATACCGATTAATATTTTCATAAAAATAAATACATTATTGAATTGAGATTGTGATTAATTAGAGTTTACTTCAATATCATAAAAGTTATTATACAAATTAGGGTAAGTTTTGGCTTTTAAATTTGTGTAGATTTTACATTAATTTTTTTAAATTAATATCATATGTTTACTAATTATAGTCAATTGGTCATCATAAAAGGGGTAATAAAAGGTTCAATCATCACTAAAAAGGAACATTCATACTTTCTAATTTAATCAAACTTAAGCTAAATTTTCAATCAGTTTCTATTTGTAGAGATATTTTGAAGTCTTAGCATGATTGACAGAGATATTAAATGCAACTTATGGGATAGGATATGAAGGTGTGGATTTTCACTAGCCCACACCAATTTCATATCATTAATTTTTTGACATAGAATTGACATGTAAATATCATTTTTTTTCTTTTATCTCGAATGATATATCTCATGTTAATATCAAGATGTGAATGTGATTATTAAAATTTATATGAAAGTCTAAAATAAACACTAGTGAAAATCCCATGATTTAAGTTTAAAAAATTAATGAATTAGTGACATTTAAACTCGAGTAATTACAATGATATTATATTCATATATATAAATATGACATTATTATCATTACATTTATTATAAATAAATTTATCCATAATGAGACTTGAATCTGAAATATTGAAGTTATAAGTCTTTTTCTTGCCATTGAGACAAGACATGTAAAATATTGGAATGTCATCCTGTAAAGATTTAAGAATAACAGTTTAATCTTATTTAATCGGGTTAAATTATACCGGTTGTCTAAATATAAAATATCTATTGACATCTCTAGTTAAAAAATTTACGCGGAAAAATTCTAATCTGTGGGGCAAAAAGGCAAGTGGGGGAAAAACCCTTTTCAATCAGTCATCACTCATCATGTTGAGGGATAAAGAAGAAGAAGAAGAGATAATGCTTGTGTTATGGTATAACAATACAAGAATGATCTATTTAATGGAGTGTGTACGAAGTATTCTGAATAAAATACAAAGGAAACCCATTGCTTTGAATGGGAGAAATTTTCATTCTTGGCCGACCAGAAATGGTTTATGGATGTCTGACTGTAAAAATCTTAGGTGATGAGATGGGCTAAAGCTTCATGGCCATTGAATTTCTATATGTACCATAACCACACTAATCTTCACAAAAAAATAGAGCAAGTTGTAGGAGGGAATGAAAGAATTGAGTGACTTGGAAGTCTTGTTTCCTCCACTACTACTCGTGGGGCTTCGGCTTTCCAAGGGTTTCCACTTGATTTTTAGTCCTTTTTATTATCTATACATTACCTAATACTTTGAAATACTTCGAAATTATTGAAAATTAGTATAACTGAATAACATGAAAATGAATTATCATTAAATTAAATTCGAATCTTTGATCATTTAAGTTGATAGGGATGACTTTATCAATTGAGTCATCCTATCATTTGGACAATGAATTTCGTTTTAATTTAATTAAATTTCAATTTAATAGTTTTGATAAGAGAAACATGCCTATAAAAAGACACTAATGGGTGACTTAAGAAGCTGTTTTTTTTTTTTTTCTCTCACTTTCTACATGCTAGTTTAAAGTCAACATTTCCTTTTTGTTTTTTTTTTTAATACGTATTGTGTTGAAATAAATGAAACCTTAAAATAGAATGTTAGGTTAACAACTTGGATTCTTTATCAAAAAAATCATAGATAAAGATATTACTAGTGGAGTGGAGAAAGTGGGGTGAGTTGTTGATCACTTTGCTATCACTTTTTCTTCCTCATCCCATCCCCATCAATCCTTCTTCTCTTCTGTTTTCTTATTGGTATCTTGTGCTAATGCTTCTAACTAGCTAGTTGCTCCATAGATCCTATGTTCTTATCTATATGGAGAAGAAATCATGTAAAGAAAGGGTATTTTTATTTATAAAAATGGTATTTCAAGCTTGAAATACAGTATGAAAAAAATTAAAAATACTTTTTTATTTTTCGGATTGTTTTATCGGGACGGTGGTTTGAAATTTTTGATCTTTATACGAACCTGATAACAAATGGTAATGGACAAATGGTAAGTGCCCCATAAAGTAAATTGTGCAATAGATTGATGCCAAAGCAATTTGGAAATCAACATTGATATATATATATATATATATATATATATATATATATATTTATGCTCATTCCATTTATTGGAAGATGCTTTAGAAGTTTCTTATCCTTCATGATAATATTGCGTTCTCACTTGAGGGGCCCGATTGCTTGTAGTTGTAGTGAATTGACAGTGAAGGAATCCAAACATATGCAAAAATCATTTATTTTTCCAATAAATGTTGAGTGTATAATCAAATAGATGCTTTTGGTTTCCCCTTGCTTAATATATAAGAAGCTATAGGGAACTAAGTATAGCAATGCTGTATCTCCTAGTTTTGGAAAGATTTTCCATTTTGGGGTGAAATGAGTGGTTGCCATTTGTGGATACAAAGTTTTGGGGCTTAGCTAGCTGATTGATAGCCTGCAGAAGAATCATAGGGAGCAGACAAGAAGTTTTTATCCTATTCCTATATTAGATACCTTTTGTTTGTTTATATGTAATTCAATGCCTTAAATCTGATATCCATGTCTTGATACTAGGTTGTTGGTGTACCAAAATCAAAAGGTTATGGTCAGCAAAAGATACCTTGGAGATGGAAAGATCATGTCATCCCACTTTGAAATTTATGATCTCTTTGTGGTGGTGAGAGCAACATGGTTTTCAACTAGATTTTCGAAAGAAAATTTGCTGACGTTTGAAATATCAGAAAGAATTCTACTTCCTCCCATGATTTGCAGAAATGAGAGCTGAGTAAAATTCCTGTTCATTGTTTCCATGTAACTATTGTAGAATATGAACTTTACTGGCATGAGTTTGCTTCAACCCATGGATTAGATGATGATCAAGGTGAAGATATTGAAGCTGTGTCACTAAGAATGACGATAAGATTTGTCCTTGACCCTGTTAAAACTATTCCCGGACAATGCACTTTAGGATCCAAAGGCAGCTCTGTCTCAAAGTTCTTATCTTCTGTTGGCAGACGACGCTAGCTGGTTGAACCAAACCAGAATAAACAAAAGAAATCCATTGCATGAGTACCTTCTGGTGTATATGTCATTAAAGGATAATGAAATTCAGAAGTCTCTCCTTTCAGGAGAGAGATATGCCTAGTACTTTGGTTTATGTTTTCTCCTGTAGAGCCTAGTCCCTTGTTAGGGTTGAGGATGTTGATCTGTAAAGCAGCAAATCTTACCTTAAAGTCCTGGTTTTGACAACTGTTTGAATTGCCACTGTTACTAACCTGATTCAACATAGACATTAATCTTTGAATATTTGCTTAAGAGTCTTAAAATATTAAAATACCTGAGAATGAGAGCCTAGTAGATGACTGCATCCAACTGAATGATAAAAGGTTCTTCTTTGCTTTACTACAAAATGAGTTTTCCCTTGTCTAAGTGTCAGGAAGGTAAAGCCTGGCAAGCAAGAGAATACTTAACCAAAAACCTTCTGTAGCAACTAATTCCTTTTGTATTTTATTCTCCCTTCCTCTCTTTCTTCCTTTTCCCCCTTTGCAGCTAGAAATTACAAGACCAACCTTTGCATCCTTTGGTTGAATAAGTTCATAAAAATTTAAAAAAGAAGTCCTGTTCTGTAGACGAGCTTGGGCTCGTTTATGATGAGCCTTCTGGAGTAGCTTCCAGGCTTTTGTTGCACATGGGAAGTCCAAGAATCTCCTACCCACACCTTGCTTTGCGAAAACCCAAGGGCCTTCATTTGGATTTCATCGGAAAACAGGTGTGGGTAAAACGTGGGCTACTATATATATATAATAGAACTGTTGAAAATCCAATTTAGGATGCTCTTATTATTCTATTACTTCGACGAGTGCGTGTTGCCCCAGGCTTCTTCCAGTTTCGAAGAAGATGAAGGAAAGAAAAACAAATACAACCGACAACTATTCCAAACCCAAGCGGTTGCAAGGTTTTCAAATTTTAGATTCCCTTTTCCCCGTCCATCTTGGCACTTTCTGTGATAACTGGCTTTTTCTGCGCAAGCCATGAAGCTACGGTATCAATAGGAAAAACCCTGATTTGATAATCTGTTTTTTCCTGCTAGTTTGAGTCAGTGAATCTCTGTATAGTCACTCACCTTATCCTCTTGGGTTACCTTGTTTACCATAGGAACTATGCTACCTCTTTCCCATGGATCAGCAAAGAACCATTCTGTTGTTGTTCGGGCACCATCATGATCCTACTAATCATACTTAAGTAGTAATAATATTCTCAGAAGGGATGATTATCAAAGAGGGGGCAATTGCCTCAAGGGAAACAAGAGTGGGATGCAATCTGACCTACACTTTGGAGCTGTTTGTGCACTGACCATCACTTTAGTCAATCAAGCAGTTTTCTCTTTAGACTTAATGCTTTTGTTATCATTAGAAATGCAACCTATCAGTAATTCAAGTCCAGCAATTAAAACAGAAACCAAGTTTTCCATATGATAAATTCACCATGAAAACTATCTTTTCTCACCGGTGTAGCTTGGTGAAGCATTTTCTGCTTCCAATCTCCTGTGGTTTCCCCTTTCCATATTGCTTGGCAATGCTATGCACTGGGTTAAGTCATGTCAACCAAGTGGACGGCTTGGTGCTGGATGTACCATTTCATCAGAAATGATGTGCTTGAATTATTTGAAGGAATATTTCTGCATGATTTTACTTTGTCTCTATCAATCATGCTGTGGGGTCTTGGACAAAGATGTGCCATACTTAGATTTCTAGAAATTGGCCTTCATTTAATGAGGCAATTTCGATATTTACTGTCCTGGTGAAGAAGGCAATCATGTCTACCACATATAGGGGATGTGCTGCATTATAAACCAGATAGGTGGAGAACTTTGTGAACTCTTAGCTGCAAGATGAACCTAGAATTTGCTCCATTAATGTATTTACAAGCCCTTATTCGTTTTAGGGAATAAAAAAAGACAATAAATGCAACAAGTTTGTAGTTCTACATATCGGATTCTTCAGCTCTTTAACCAGCAAGGCTTCTCACTTCCTCAACCTTCGTAAATGTGGTAGCTCTTGAAGGATGTCTGGTCTTCATTGTGATTGTGACATGTAATCTTGATAAGAATATCAAGAATTTGAGTAACTGGGATTATGATATCTCATCCAATATAAGATCTGAAAGTGATTTTAATAATTCGAGTCCTAACATTAGTGGTTTATCAATTTTTGAAGATCACGTAATTTAGATTCGAAAAATTGCTGATCAAGAAATTACAGTAAGATAAGCATCAACAGGGCTCGAAATAGCTACATGAATTACCACTGAACTGAACCAAAACAAGAGGTCCAGCTCCAAGGCTACAAACAGTGATTTAGTGGCGGGTCTTAATCAAGTGAATATGTATGACTGTGTGTGCTTGTCTTTGTCGCCTCTTTTTCTTTTTTTTTTTGTTTCTCTCCTTTGCTTTACTGATGCAATTTACTGATTGATATGTTGGGAACAACATTCAACTGTCATTTGAACATGTGATGTTTCATGCTTGTTATTTTCTCGTCATAAAAGACTATAATCAATCACCCCAGCTCATATGGGGAGAGGATAAATTTGATCTGTGACATATTGCTAACATCATTTTCAGGTTTGCGATACTGTCCTTGACATAATATTTCAGCTGAAAAATTTTCCATTATTCTTTAGTTGGATGGCGACTAGTTCCTTTTGTTTCTCTTTTCTAGATTCCAGAGGCCACATTCTTCTCATCTTCTTCCATGCTTTAGGATTTATCAGATCTCTTCTGATGGGTCCCTTAAAAGAATAATAATTGATGAGAGCACCTTTGTTTGTGTGACTTTTGATTCACTGGACCTTCTGCTACTGACCTAAAAATACCAGGGGGCCGGCTGGCATCATCCCAGAATCTCCTTTACTTGTTATGGAATATATTAAAGCAAGAAAGGAGGTTCAAGTACAGCAGCTGGTTAAAGAGAAAGGTACTTCAATAACTCTTCTATCTTTCCTTGTTTTTCAAACATTCGGGCCACATATCATAAAAACCTGTCTGATAAATTTTTATTCCTTTCTTTTGAATATGAACTATGAGCTTGCCACTTAGGAATTATAGTTCCAGAGGGAAGAAGCTGATGCTTGCTTAGGAAGAACCCTTCTTTGGTGTGAAGATGGACCCCACCACTCGTTGGTCCACCATTTTGATTTCATTGTTAAATTTCTTTTGTTGAGCAGAAGGATGACAGTAACAATCTGATCAGTGGACCTTCCACTCTATGCTTACTGATTTGTATCCAACTAACAGTATATTAAAATTGTAGTAAGTCAACCGCTTGGGATCTTTTCATTGGTAAAGGCATGTATTCAAGCAAATCCTGGAGAAAACGTTGTACATATCCTCTCACTTCTTTAATTAATTGAAGCAGCCTAGTTGCCTGATTTAAATAACACTTGGCATCTAATCTTCCTTAACCTTTGAATCCTGGAAAATGGTTTATCAATTTAGCAGACCAACTGAATGTATGGCACTTAGATGGCAATACTTTGGAGGTTCAATTATTGGGTTTTGATTCCGAGTAATTTTAACTCTTGACCGCAGCCCAAGAAATCTGAAAGATTAATCTGATTCAATTGACTTTTATGATTTGTTGTTGGCCATTGTGGCTTCCCTTTTTCTTTGCATGGAATTTCTTTCCTTCAAGTCTGCTTGGATATGGATCAAAGATTTAAAGCTAACAATCTCTTTGGGAACATGTTTCTTTATAGGACTTTTAGCAGAATGAGTCCTGTTGATTGCTTTCATACTAAGAGAAAGTGTGCATCGATAAACTATGTGGAGCTTTTTGTCATTTCATTGTGTTTGCATTTGCCAGAGATAAGAAAAGGGGAGGGTTTGATTTCGTCTCCTCTCGTGTGACATGTGCCATGGGATGGCAGCTCTATTCCTTTGAACCACCACTCCAGGATACCCTGATTCAAGTTTAGCCATTGTGTTAATGATTGTGGAATCCTTGTCTAAAATTTCTGGTTTATTTTTTAGCTTACCACAACCTGAGGGTAAACTTCAGCTCTGCTGAAGTTGCATCTTGTGCAGTCACTTGGAATAAGCCTTTTCCCACCTTTTTGTTTGAGCTTATCATCATCATCATCAGGAAAGCAAGCAAAAACCTGATGCAAAAATTTTTGGACAGGGTTCAAAACATTGGGTGGGGATTAAACCAATCAACACACAATACAGAAAACTACTCTGTCCCAAAAGATTTTGTCAAGAAGTTATTATGTCTGTGTGCCTGGCCTACACCTGATCTGATAATATTGAATTTTACTTCCGATGCCACTTGCATGGTATTGATAGATCTCTTGATGAGGTAAAAACTCAAGTTGCAAATAGAGTCAGTATGTCAAGCTGTCTGCCTTAATGACAGTCTGTATAAAAAGACCAGGGACCTGAGATTCTCCTGTAATGGGATAACCTTACAGAATAGTGTCTCCTTTTGGTTCAATTTCCAGGGAAAGAATTTATAGTATGGGGTTGTTTTCACACCCTAGTTGTGTTTCTGTTATCTACAAGATGGCCTGATTTGATACACTTTTTCTAGAGTACTTTCTTTATAAGCAAAATAGAGTCAGCTGGGTCCAAAAATCTAATATTAGATTCTTTGATTCCTTCATCTATACAAAGAACAAAAAGAATCTGCCAGTCACACCACACCCTCCTCAAAAAGAAAATTTAAAAATAAATGAAAGGAAAGAAAAATTATAGAAAGAGATATTTGGTTTTCCCTTTCAGTCACCTAAAGGAAATAAGTATCCATTCTAGCCTTCCCTGTCAATTTAGTTTTTCTCACTACCTCATAGTGTTAGGAAAGTTGCATCCATTATTCATCATGGTGGGGCTACCTAACTCAGCAAGGGAATCAAGCAGGGAGAGAGAGAGAGAGAGAGAGAGAGAGAGAGAGAGAGAGAAGAGAAATGTGTTGTGCCTGAAGTGTGAAGGGAGGGGGGGAATGGGAAAACAGCAAGATAAAAACAAACCATGCACTTTTCCTCTTTTCTCTCCTTTTGAGACTCAAAATTGAACTGTGTTGCTTTCTCTGTTTTTGCTGCATCAGAGATTCTCTCCAACCCCTCCTTTCAAGTCAAAGAAGAAAGAAGAAATTTTTAAAAAAAATAAAAGGAAAAAAAATAAAAGAAAAAGTTAGTTTGAAATGGGAGAAGAGAGAAAGGAGGAGCCACAGCTCATGGCATATATTCCCTCCCCAATACAACCCCACCTATGTTTCCAGATATGGAGTGAGATCATAGGACAGCCCAACAACTCCAAAATTATAAAGAGAACTACAGCTGCCTCATAGCTCAAGAAAAAAAAGGAAAAAAGAGGGGATCAAAACCCACATGAGTTTCACTTCTCTGCCTGTCTCTCTTACACAACACAGAAAAACATGGGTCTGCAAAATTTGCAAAATCAAAACATGAGTTTGGTTCTGTCAACTGATGCAAAGCCTAGGCTGAAGTGGACTCCTGAACTTCATCAAAGATTTGTTGAAGCTGTCAATCAACTTGGAGGGGCAGACAGTTAAGTAATACATTTAAATAAAACATAATCATGATCATTTTCATCTTAATCATATTGTTATTAGTATATGTTAACATTTTTTCATGTTTCTTTGTGTTTTATTTGTCGACAGAAGCAACACCCAAGAGTCTGATGAGGGTCATGGGAATTTCTGGACTCACTTTGTATCATCTTAAAAGCCATTTACAGGCAATTACTCTTCACTATGTAATTGTATCAACTTTCTCTACTCTAACCAAATAGAAAAAATAAAAAAATAAAACAAGCTTTAACTGTATTTTACTCTAGCAGAAATACAGGCTGGGGAAAAGCCAACAAACAGAAATCTGCCTTAGCAATAAACAAGATGGTGAGATTAAGAACTCATTGCTTGTTGCATTTAAATTCTTATATTGGGTTTTAACCACAATATAATCTTTTTCTCTTTCCTTTTTATTCTCGTGATACAGATTACAGAGAGATACAGAGCAGTAATGGGGATTTCCATAGTGATATAAGTGATGAAACTCACAAGCAGATGAATGAGTAATAGTTACACATGGATCCTATATCTTTTTTCTTTTGTTTAATATTTGGGTGAAAATGCTAATAAAACAGATTGTATTGACTTTCTAATTGTTGTGTTCATCAGAAGCTTGCAGATTGCTCAGGCTCTCCAAATGCAGATGGAGGTGCAGAGAAAACTTCATGAACAGATTGAGGTATGGCCTGTTAAAAGGATCCTAATTTTAAAGCTTCTTTTGTGTTGGTGCATCAATGCATATCAATCAGGCTATTTCTCCATTTTCAGGTCCAGAGACATTTACAGCTAAGAATTGAAGCTCAAGGAAAGTACTTACAATCAGTATTAAAAAAAGCACAAGAAACACTGGCTGGGTATAGCTCCTCTTCTGTTGGTGTGGAACTTGCTAAGGCTCAGCTCTCTCAACTAGTCTCACTGGTTAACACCGGCTGCACAAGTTCTTCATTCTCAGAATTGACAGAAGGAGGAGGTTCAAGCTTAAAAATAGAAAGAAAGCCAATGAGAGGTACTATATGTTCCATGGAGAGCTCATTGACGTCTTCTGAGAGCTCTGGCCGAAAGGATGAGGAGCCACCAAAAAATGACAACATTAGCACTCCGAAGTCTAATGCTTCTGTTGAACTTTCCTTAATGGACAGTCACCCAGAAAAGAAGCCATTGATAGGTGGTTCAAGCAATCAAGCTAAAGGAAAGAAAAGAAGTGGGAGTAACATTTCTGATCGTACATGCGTTGAGCAACCACTAGCTAAAAGATTAGAACTTCCTGAGGAGGAAACTGGTCATTGGTTAAGAAAGTCTGGATTGTTGGGATCATTTGATCTCAACAGCCAATGCCAGAGTGACATTGAATTGGGTCCAAAAGCAATAGACTTGAACTGCAGGGAATAGATCAGCTAAATGGGCATGGTTTGGAACCTTTATCCTTGGTGGCTGTCAGTAATCTAGTCTAAGCTGCAAACTTGATTGTTTAGAACCAATCTTTTGTTCATAAACTATGTATATTGTTATATGTATCGAACTCCAAGAACTTTTGAAAGAAATATTGATATCAAAAGAAGGTATAATGTATATTTTGTAGATACGACTCTTCCTTTATCCTTTCTCTTTCTTTCTAACTTTCGAAACTGACTGATGCTAATAGCAAAGGTCCCTGCTAAAATTGGTTGAAGTTGGTTCCAAGACTCAAATTTCTGATGATCAAGTCAATCAACAGTGTCTTCCAGGGAATATGGCTACTAGTGATCAGCAAGTTACCATGAATCATGTAACTTCTTGGAAGTGTTCATTATATTTGTTGACAGATAGTCAGGCAACGGTACTTTAAGCCCTTCTTTTTTCATTTTTTCATTTAATGTTTCATATTGAAAGAGAAAAAGCAAATGGCTAAACAAAACTTGAAGGAGCAGAAATCATCATAGCCGCAGAATCATTTTGCAAGTTTCCAACAAAACAAGAGCAAATCATTAGGCAAACCATGCTCATAGTGCCAATCAACTTCCATCAATTTATACCGTTAGGCCCGAGAGACTCAAATGATTATGGAGCCCGGACACGCTTAATATAAATTATCCACTAATCCTTCTTAAGCCAGAGCTAAGAAATGGAAGCATCAAAAACTTGGTTTCAAAGAACCATTGGAAGCCACAGGCTTCTCAAAGCCTTTATCTTTCTGCTTATTGACATGTCTTTGTGTTATCCCTCAGAGCCTCAAGGTATGCCACTGCCCGAAGAGGTGTTTCTTTTACTATCACCATTTCCATTTTTGGAAGCCTTAAAAGGCTTAAACATTGATAATGTTATTAACTTTCTTCATTGTAGGAGAACTTCCTTATGTGACCTCAGATGTGAAAGAAGTCGGAGGTAAATCCTTTGATTACATTGTTGTAGGTGGAGGCACTGCTGGCTGCCCTCTGGCAGCAACCCTGTCCGAGAAATTCTCAGTGCTGTTGGTAGAACGAGGCGGATCACCTTATGGCAATCCCTTGGTGTTGGATAAGAGGTTTTATGGTTTCTCATTGATTCAGACAGATGAATTTTCATCAGTTGCACAAGACTTCATATCTGCCGACGGTGTTAGGAACTGCAGAGGAAGAGTACTTGGAGGATCTTCAGCAATAAATGGCGGGTTTTACAGTCGAGCTAGCAAGGATTTTGTCAACAGTGTCGGCTGGGATGAGGAGTTAGTTAAGGATGCTTATGCATGGGTGGAATCTAGAATAGTCTCCACACCTGAGTTGACACCATGGCAGACTGTTGTTGAATTTGCCCTTCTTGAAGCTGGAATTCTACCTTACAATGGATTTAGCTTAGAACACATTGAGGGAACAAAGATTGGTGGAAGTATATTCGATATATGGGGCACAAGACACACCTCAGCTGACCTGCTAAAGGCAGCAAATCCCAAAAACATAGTAGTTCTTTTGAATGCAACAGTGAAAAGCATCATCTTCCATAGCAATGGTAGGGGAAAATTAGATGGGTAACAGCTCTCTCAACATAGATATAGGGCTATCACTACCTTCAACTATTGCATATATCTGACTCTTTTAAATATGTGCAGGCAATGCAAGTACGACAGCAGTCCATGGCATAAGGTTCATAAAGAGTGATGGCAGCACAGATCAAACATATGAAGCCTATCTCAATCAACCAAAGAATTCTACTTCATCAGGCGATGTGATTTTGTCAGCTGGGGCATTAGGTAGCCCCCAAATCCTATTATTAAGTGGTATTGGACCCCATAAACACCTCAAGAACTTCAACATCCCACATGTTCTAAGCTTGAAAGGAGTTGGAAAAGGAATGAAAGATAACCCTTGCATTGCTGTTTTGGTAGACACAGATCCACAAAGTCGGCAACCAGAGCCCCCTCAAGTTACAGGGATTGCAAAAGACTTCAAGTACATAGTTGAAGGAGGAATTATACCTACTAGCTTCAACGCAACAAGAATGCCAATAGCTGCCAAGATTGCTTTTCCAGTATCAGAAGGGAAGCTTACACTAAATAGCACTGACCCTAGGCAAAACCCTTCAGTGAAATTCAACTATCTTGCAGAAGAAAAGGACTTGGAGGACTGTGCAAACATGGTAAGTTTGCTTGAACGAGTAGCAAAGTCTCAATCAGTTACCTTTTACCTTGGTGTTAAACATCAAAATAACTTGATGGCTAGCACCGATGAGCAAAGAAAATTCTGCAAAGAGAATGTGAAGACCTACTTCCACTACCATGGGGGTTGCACCGTTGGGTCGGTTGTGGACGATGACTACAAGGTTTATGGAGTTAAGGGATTGAGAGTTGTGGATGGCTCAACTTTCCTGGAATCACCAGGCACAAATCCAATGGCGACCCTCTTAATGCTAGGAAGATATCAGGGGATTAAAATCCTGAGAGAAAGGGAAAATTTTTCTTCTTCATTCAGTACTCAACAAAGCCCTTAATAATTCTATATTTGTACTACTGACAACAAATGCATACTTAGCTAAATAAAATTAATTATCATGCTTACTTCTTTTATTACACAATCACCTTGAATCACATTTTTTCCCTGGATAATTCTTAGATGCAAGAAAGTAGAATCTATGTGAGAACAAATTTGTATGGGATTGTACTGATAAAAATAATTTATTGATACTCATCAGCATATCTTAGGAAAAGACAAGTGTCTCTATGTACATGATTTTCCCACAAAGATGAAAAAAATAAGAGAAAACTGAAATGAATGGCAACACAAAAATATTAAAAAAAAAAAAATCTTACACAATTCTTCTAACCCTCCATTTCATGATCATCAGGCCTAGGACTTAAAGAGGAGACATCATTAGAATCAGTTGAAGGAACTTGATTAGAATCTCCACTTCTCCTATCACTATTAAAAGAAAAACTAACCCAAACCTCCCTCCCAAATCTTCTCCTTTCCTCATCTCTCTTGTTGCCCATCTCTTGTTCATCAACAGGCATGTTGTACCTGCAAATAGGGCAAGACCCATGAATCCCAAGCCACTTTTCTATACACTCTCCATGAAACTTGTGCTTACAGGGCATCTCCTTTGCCACCTCACCAGGCCTCCACTCTTCCAAGCAAACCACACACTCTCCATCTTCACTTTCACCAATTTCCACACTTGGCATGGCCTCTATGGATGTCTTTGAAGCAGGTGGCTGGCCATCCTTGTTTACCCAGCTTCGTAGCAAAGCTTCCAAATTTGAAGCTCCATCAATCACCACCATGCCTTGAGTGAATGGATTTATAAGGATTATTCTTTCACGCTGGGAAGTTGTTTCAAGGGGTGATTCTTGATCTGGGTCTTCAGGGTTTTCTCTTGAAACATTATTGTTAGAGTTGTTGCTGGAGAATCCCAAGACAAAAGGTAGAAACAAATAGAGGTCCCTGTGCCTCAACAACCTTTCAAACAAAGAAGAAATTTCAGGTGCTTCTGTTTCAGAAGCCATGGAAACTTTAGAGTTTCCGGACAAAAGGAGAAGCTTTGGAGGAAGTAAAGACCTTGAAGAAAGCAAAAAAGACCCGTCCAGTCCAATAAATCAATGAATGAAACAGAAGAGATTGGTCTGGGAGATATAATAAGGATGTTGGTGGCAGTGGCGTCGGGAGCCCACAGAACTGAGATTGGTAAAGGCTGTAGAAGGATCTGGAATGTTGATTATGCAAATATTGTTTCAATATTTCTCTTACAAGACATGTTGAGTGAATTGTCAGTTGATGACTCTGATGATATTAAATTGTTTTTTTTTCAATGATGTTTATCTCTTCTCACCTAACAAAGACGAGTCATTTTCAGTTGAGAGAAGATATTTTTATAGGAGGGAGCAGATGTCGATGCAACTGTATGTGCTGATACCAAACTATGTCTCTGTGCCATTTGTCTGGTTGTCCACCTTCTCTTTGTTATTTCCCCTTTGACAAAAGGACAGTTTTTGTGTTTGCGAAGCAATTTTGACGCTTTCCCAATTGAGCCTGCAATAAAGTTTTGCTTTTCAGAAATTATAAAAGATTCTTCGTGAATGATCCAGATTTTAAGCTATTGGTTTGGCACATTGATTATAGAGTTTCCTAAACTTTTCTTTGTTTTGTTTTACTTTGACCCGTTCAATAGTTTAGCCTTAAATTTGTACTTGCATGAATATCATAAATTATTGGTAATTAAATTATTGTGTGCTACCACATGATTGGGGTTAGTGTCAAAGAAATGATGGTTGTATGCTAATAAGCCTTTGAGAGTAAGGTAAGAAAAGGAGGCTCATTTTCAGCACAAAACCAAAGTCAATTGCTTTAAAAAAGTGGTTTTTCAAGCCATAATTGGAGGGTTTTTTCTTCTTTCGGTGCAAGAAGGAACCTTCTCATTGCATAATCATTGTCAGGAATTTGTTTCTTGAAGCTACATAAACTGAGTTGAAAGTTTATACCTTTACTGGTTTAGTAAAATGTTTTCATGAACTCTAATTGTTTGTGGAAATGTGTAGCTGAAACACGTGATGCAACCTGCAGTAACCTTGTTGGTCAAAAATTCCTCAATGGGATTTTTGTCACCTTGTCCATAACATGATTCAGTTATACTTGCAGCTGAGCTGGGTGATTATAAGTCTATCAGGTTTTCAACTCAGTTTCTTGTTAGCTCCTGGGGAACTGACATGTTTCAAGAACTGATAAGAATGGGATTTACGTCACCTTTTTCATGACATGATTCAGTTATATTTGCAGGTGAGCT
Organism: Theobroma umbraticum; assembly: GCF_002168275.2. Lineage (NCBI taxonomy): Eukaryota > Viridiplantae > Streptophyta > Magnoliopsida > Malvales > Malvaceae > Theobroma > Theobroma umbraticum. The sequence goes on from NW_018397283.1 coordinate 642,441, forward strand.
GGGTAATGTTAGTCAATCAGGTATCTATCAGGTTCTTGTTTGCTTCTGGGGGACTGACACGATTCAAGACCTAAAAAGAATGGCTTTGGCAAATGCTCCTGCACTACAGTTCAAGACTTGTGATGTTTTTGGTTCCAATTCAAAATGTTTAAACTTCCTTCCCTTACAGAACAGAAGTAAGTTCAAACAAAATTCCCCCTTAATTATGTTACTATTGTTTCTTCATCTGGGTCTGATGATCTGGACATGTGGTTCAGTCAATGTTCTGCAAGCATGGATTATCATTTCTAATTTTTGCATGCATTTTCGAGTTCTGGGTTGAATGTAAAATCAAGTGATTTGTGCATAGATCTTTTTGTGAAGACTTTAGTCGTTGAAGCAAAGGCAAATACTAGAACAGAAAGCGCAAAAATTAGGAACAGAAGAATGCGAAAGAAGGTATGCCTTTTTTTCCTATTAAGATGCAATGGTTAGGACATGTCTATTTGTGATATCTCGTTTTGCATCGGATATAAATGTAATTGTTAAGACTTATATTATCATTCAAGTCCATCACTATTAGTAACTTAAGTTTAAATTTTTAAGAATCATGTGATGTAAGTCTGAATTGTTATGATTGATAAAATACTATATGCGAGTCTAGTGTAGGTATCCACAAGTTTTGAGGATTATGTAATTTAAATCCAAAACATTATTAGGTCAATGGTGTTTAGGTTTGAGTGGCGATAGTATTTATTCTTTTATAATTCATTCAAGGCCCAATAAAGTTCGTTGAATCATTGTCTATGTTTCTTGAAACGAATTTCATGAGTTTTTTTGCGTGCTTATCAGAGTCATTATATTTCCAATGTTATTGCTAGTTTAATGGCAACCCTAGAAGACCAAGACTGTCAGTATTCTGTTCAGACAAGCAGTTATATGCTATGTTGGTGGATGACAAAAACAAGAAGTGTTTATTTTACGGAAGCACCTTGCAGAAATCTATTCGCGACGATCCCCCTTGCACCACCATTGTAAGTAACTCTCATAAGGTTTTTGGAGATTTGAAACTTCGTACTTACGGAGAGAAATCTGGGCCTTAGATCACTGTCTGGGGCTTACAAGTATATTTCTGTTTCCTCTTGTATTTTTCAGGAAGCTGCTAAACGTGTTGGCGAAGAGCTTGTCAAAGCTTGTGTTGATCTTAACATAAACGAAATATCATATTATGATCGCAATGGATTTGCCCGTGGCGAAAGAATGCAAGCCTTCGAGATTGCAGTAGCTCAGCATGGGTTCTTGCCGCGGTAGAAATGAATCCAGGTTTTCTGTTAAACTCTTGTTAGTGATATCAGTAATCAAGCAATGTTTCTCAAATGTAGAAAACTGAGCTTACCTTTTGCAAGATTTGTCAACTGTTAGCACATATTGTATTTATCTTGGTGAAGTCGATTGCCTTTGCTGTTCTATGATATCCTTATCAGTTAAGTTTAAACAACTTATATCTGATTACCTTTCATCGAAAAGAACAATCTGAAAGGCCACGAAATCATACACATAGACAAATGCAATAGTCGAAGCAACATTGCTACTTGTAATGAATGTCAAAATTTGCTATATTTATCATAAACAAAAATTCTGGCACAGCTGATATTTGGCTGACCAGCATAATACCCTGAGACAAAATACAATAGGAACACATAGAACAGTGTCAAAAGAGAAGAGTGGAGTGTACATCAGATCAGACTTGGGTAAACCCTGCAATTTCCTACCACTATAGCTATTCCCTATACAAGGCATCGGTCTACCATTTCTGGCAAGAATTTCAGTTTTTCTCAACTAAACATGTATGCGCTACAAAAATATTGCTAATTATACAACAACAATTACTAACCCCATCCACCTATAGTTAAAAAAGTTTATAAGAAATAAAAGGAAAAAAAGAAGATAAAAATACCTCTCCTTTTGTCTGAATTTGCTCCAACCAGATCAATCAGATCAGCAAGGACTGATTCCTTTCTCTCGTCATGTTAAAGTTAGCACCCGGGAAAGTGCTGGTTATGAAACGTGACTGTTGATATTTGATTGCCAAATCCTCAAGTGTCAGCCTATACTTATGGATCACCACAACATCTAGCTCTTTTAGTCTCCTGGAGTTTCTGCCACAAACACATCATCTCTCTTGGACCTTGATAATGGGCAATAACATAACCGTCCTTGCAACCCTCATTAAAGATCCTCTCTTCCTTCTCATACCTAACTTCTAAACCTTCTTTCTTCATGTCAGCGATCCAAATACCCATTGCCACATCTTCTAGCTTAAACATCTGCTAGACAAGACATTTATTTAATATAGAGAATTATTGACACAAGGGAAGGAATGAACAAATCCTATTCCAATTACCATGCTTCTATATTTTTAACAGTGAATGTAAGTTGCATATTCCAAAACAAAACTAAGAAAAAGAAAGACAAGTAATATTTTCAATGTACCTTTAAACGCCCCTCATTGAACCTCTTATAAACAGCCTCTGCTATGTCGTGGGACACCACATAACCGGGACCATGTGCCCAAGGAGGGTACCTATCTTCAGACCATTCCTTCATTGAACACAGCATTGGGAGAAGATATTAAGAAGCAGAAGACAATTTTTATCCCCTTACAGTTAAATAATGGTGATTTATCGATAACAATGAATGGAATACCTGTGCAGCCTACAACAACACTACAAACAAACTAAATGTTCGTATTACTTTAACTTGAGTTTGAGGGGCCCCTCTAACACCCTTACCATAAAGGTGAGAGGATTATTATGCAGCAGATCTTGCTTTCTCTTTCTTTATTGTGATCATAATGAATGTTGGCTTTATGACCATGATTGCAAGACACAATAAAAATTGATTGAACAAACACAAGATGGAGCTAATCCAAATTAAGAAAAGCTAACGCAGTTTTTTTTCCAATTATTGCTCATAAAAATCATTTCCAATTAACAATGACATTGTGGCAAGTCAGCATTGCTGAAACCATTTGAGCAAATTCAGCGAAATACCTCAGGGCTAATAAACCACTTGCTTTCTGTACTGCGATGAGGCTGGGAATCTGAGTTAATGAGTCCATAAAGCAATCCATGAGTCACATCTATCCTGCTTAACGAAGCAAGTACTTCATCCACACGAACAAATGCATCGTCATCTGTTTTCATGACAAACTTTGCAGAAACAACTTCTGTCTGTTGAAGAGAGGAATTCAATAAGGAAAGGAACAATTTTCCTTATTCAAAGAAAGGGACAAGATTTTACCCCAAAGGTGCAAATGGCCAAAGTTTTCCAGGTGATCAGGCTGTAGTAATCAACAAAAGGCATCAGCTGTATGTCTCCATATGTCTGTGCCTCATTCCAGAGTTCCTCATTCACTATTTGGTTTTTATGCTGCAGAACATCTCCAACTTGGTAAGTAATTCTGTGAGAGGCTTACATAACTATAGGACTTAAAACCAGAAACTCGACAAGAGTTCCAAGAGAGATACAACTACAGAATTTAGCACTGAAACTTTCAGGTGTCTAACTATTTATATTTAAAAAGCTAAGATTGGTGCCCATTGCAGCTGAACAATGAGCATATGACAGTACTTAGGTGTCTGATATGAGTACAAATAAATGCTGTATTAGTGCTGAAGCAACTTGTACTACCGTAGAGCATCATAAGCAACCTATTGGTACAACAATGACCAAAAACAGAGAAACATAATGAATATTGCCCCCAGCACTGGGACCTCTAACAGCATGTACTACTGCTGGCACAAAATCATAAGCAATTTAGTGGTGTAACAATGGCTTGAAAACATGAATTAAGGACCATTTATTATTGAAGTGTAGCATTTGTGGCATCAAAATCATGTATTGCTGGAAGATAATGGTTATTCCTTTTCTATGGTAGAACTACAACTACCAAGCATCAAAATTATAGCAATTCTGTATGAGAGAATTCACTTGGAAACCATACCAAACCAACAAAAAAGCGCACTGCAACTGTCCCAGATCGAACTTCAGGATACTGCATCCATGTTCTTCTCACAGCCATTCTTCGTTTAAAATTGTTGGCGGTAGAGAAAACACCAATAAAGAGCTCCACTGGTCTTTGATGGGAGAGAGCAACTGATTTCAGTTCTTCTAGATCAACTGTATGATCTGAATCCTCTGAAGTGGGTAAACCACTAGCCAGGACAGAAATTAATTTTATGTCTCCAAAAATTCTGACCTCACTAACAAGCCATGGCTCCAATGTCTGAACATAAAAGCAGCCAATAAGCAATTAAGTTCATTGAAACTATTAATTATTTAACAAATTCTGTTAAGTAGAAGGAAGATGACAGAAATTACTTCTCGATAAGCAAAGGATGTCACGTGCTTTCCATCAACTGTCATCTGTATTCCCTCTGATCCTACTCTAAGAGTTGCAACGAAAAGTGAACCTTGCTTAAAAGGAAAATATCTTCTAGATTTAATCCCTTCCAGCCCCATTGAGGACCTCCTTGAACCATGGGAATGCATGCTAACCGTCCTGTTATTATCTTTACCCACCAACTTGTTACACTGGTCCAACTCATCCACTGCAAAAAGAAACTACTAGAGTTACCTCACAAAAAAAGAACATAAAAATAGAAGCAGTAGCACACGCCTCATGGATGCAAACAAGTTAATAAAAAAAAAAGAGAAGAAGAAGAAGGGGAAGCAATTAGAAATTTACATGAAGTTGAAATATTGTCATCCACAGCACCTAATGAAGGTCAAGCATTTCTGTTGCTGAAGCTAGGACAGCTAGCTGTTGATGACTTCAGTATGCAATAGAGTTTCTAGGGAGACAAAGCCTAATGATGTCATCAATAGGTTGAAGAAACTTCTATTTTGAGGAACTATTTAGTCTCTATTAATGTGTTATCGAAAGCAGATGGCAAAATTGCATGATTGATATTGAACAGGTCAAAAGAGTCCTTCAATATGAAGAAAATGTATATATCAACCTAAGGACTGTAAAATGTAAAAGTGGTATACAGACCTTAATTTAATATAACACAAGCTACCAAGATAGATTCTAATTCCTTTCGCACTAAACAAACCAAAAAGATGTGAGAAGTCTTTCTACCTTTTTTATTCTTGTCAGGAGTAGGTGGTGGACAACGCTCCTCTTCACCCCAATCATGAGCTATAGTCCAAGTGTTTTGGACAATTACAGGGTCCTCAGTTACCTTATCCCCATGGAGCCTAACATTGTAATGCAAAATTATTGGTGGATCAGGCTCCCCTGGAAGTGCTTCCCCTGTTAAGTCAATGCGAAAATTACCAAGAAGACCGTTTGGAATACCAATGATTGTAATGGAAGAACCTTGAGTGAGGCCACATGGAACTCTCAATTTATAATGACTTTTATCTGATTCTGTTGCATTCACTTTATTAAGAAAATGGGGACACTGCTTCTCTTTTGTTTTCCTAGTTGAATTATCATCAGTATAACCAAGTTTTTCCGCTTCAATCAAAGCCATCAGGCTATTCCATGCACTTCCAGCTTCCTTGATAGCCTCTACTCCATTTGGCAAAGCTTGAGAATGGTTAATTAAGTTCTTCAACAAATCCCAAGTGAGCAAAGATTCTTGCTCTCCCTTGGAGAGGTTCCTCTGAGCAAAGAGACTGATGGCTATGGTATCAATGGAAATCACTTGAGAAGCAGTCTCTGGATTTTGAACTGCAGGCGGACCCGTAAAACGCACCCATTCAAGTGGATTGGTTCCATTGGAGGAGAAGGGATTTGTCAAGTAGCTTTCTTCAACAGCATTTTTCATGACACCGTATCTCAGGACCAGCAACATAAATAGGGATGCAACTAAAGCACCACCGTACCATTTCTTCATTCTGCTGATTACACAATCCCATCAAAAAGCTATGCAACTTATTCTCATAATGATCAAATTTAAAGAAACCATGTGCCACTAACTGTTAATCACTATTTAAATTGATTTATAAAGTTCTAATGGTAGGCAATTCAATAAAGTCAAGTTGCCAAAGAAGAGGACATATAGTGGTTTGCACTTAAGAGTTACAACAGACCGTCAACAGCCTAAAATTAAATGTTGAAGGCTCATTTTACCTTTTCAGATGGAGGGTATCAGCCTTCATTCTCAACCTGCTGTCTGGCTGAGCCAACTACCAAAATTTGCAAGCATGACCTTCTGGCTTGATGCACAAAAATTCAAGGGTTCTGTAACCATGCAGCAATTTCCTCAAAGATTCTTTGTCATGCATCTGGCATAAGACTATCATGCTGTGACAGAATTTGAAGCAAATTAGTCCATTAGAAAAGGAATCAAAATTTTCCACTGAAATAAGTAAAATATTCATAATACTAACCAAGAGAAAAACAGTCCAACATATCACGCACACAACTCCAGGCAAAGAAGCAAACGAAAATGCAAACCAGGATATCTACTTTTGCTGTTTGCCACCACCCTAATCAACTGTGATAAGCGACACCAATTACCAAGTTCATCCTTAGGCAAGTGCCATACAACTCAAAATACATCAGTATCACCCTTAAAATTTACAGAACACTACAAGAAAATCGTTTGTGAAGCACACAAGAATAAATTAGCAAGAGGTGCCGTAGCTGACCAAGATGCATGAGTCAAATGCATCAAGCTGTGTCATCCCAATTACTCAATTTGTAGGGAGTTGTTAGATTAACTCTTTCAAAGATCATATTATATCTTTTGTTGACTCAAACAGACAAGGAATTTTATCCATTTAAAATTCTGTAGTATAACTGGATAAAACTAGAAGACACCTGTAGCAAGCAGGCAGAACTAAAGCTTATGAGAAAACAAGTCAGTTGACCAATGCTATGGTGGTAGGGACCACAAAATAAAAAACAAACAGCTTATCCTTCACACTTTGCAGCAAATTCCTTAAAAAAAAATCACCAATTCAATAAAAAATCTTTTGCTTATAGTGCAGGAAATGTCATTGCTGTATCTGACTATAGAATTCGCTAAGGCAGGCGGAAAGAGAAAAAAAAAAAGAAAACAGTTGAAAAATCATTACAACTCTGATTGGTAGGCGAGAAAATGTAGGGAAAGAAAGAAAATTTAAATAGAAATAAATCCCGAATTTACGGTTAGTTAAATCTCTAATTCAACATGATCTTTTCCTCACTGGAACTTAGCTTGATTACTACCTTACCTTAATTAAGATGAGCTTAAAACTTCAAAACTTCAAATCTTCAAAAAGAAGAAAATCAAAAATAAAAATCAAGATTCAAAATCTTCCATCAGCTTCCTAATGACTTCAACTTTTCTCGGAAACCAAACTAAAATAAAAAGAATTTCAGCAGACCAAAAGCAAAGCAGTTTCTAGACAGATCCAGGCGCATTGCACTAAATCCAAACTTAAAACAATCAAAATGCCAAAACTAAAAGCAAAAAAATTGAGAAAAAAAAACTAAAACCAAAACATTTCTAAATTTAAAAATTTCAAAAAAAAAACAGAAAGAACTTTTTAAGCAAAGATGAAGAAAAACCGGTTCCAGTCAAGTCGGCGACGGAAACTTACCGGAGAAGAGAAGAGAATTCGGAGAGAGAGAGAAAGCGTTCGGATCTCTGTCGTTTTGGTCTTTCTTTTCCGAGCTCCCAAGTCGTTTGAGCGCAACGGTGGGAAATAAAACCGTTTTCCTGGCCTTCAAAGTAAAATAAACAACAGAGATTTGTGTTGTTGACTTGCCTTTTTTGTAAAAAAAAAAAAAAATTATTTTTCTTTTTTATTTTATTTTTCTTACTTTCTAGGTCAGTCGCTACTGGCCTTTTTACTGGGGTCGGCCGATTCGACCTTGACCAGAAAGACTAATGCTAGAGAACCACGTGGCATTTTGTCGGCTGATCCGTTACGTGTCCCGCCGTCGTTGGACTAGATAAAATTGTACCGCATACTGTTTCTCTTTCCTGTCTTTTTCCATTTTTTTCCTTTTTCTTTTTTTAAAATAAAATTAAAATATTTTTATTATTATACAAAAATAAATTTTTACCTAAACAAATCCTTAATCTCAATAAAAAATTAAAAAAATATCAGATCTATTATTGACTAACATTTGCTGTTCATACGACATACATATGGTATGCTTATATTCATCGGCATTAAATTTGATAATTATTAATTTTTTATTATAATTAAATTGATTTTTTAAAAATAAATTTTACTTTTAAAATAAAATTAGGAAAAAAAGGAAGAAAGTAGAGGCAGTAAAGAAAAGAGGAGAGGGGTCTGTCAAGGCGTTCAATGGTAATCATAGGAGAATAAAATAGCGTGAAATGTAAACAAGGATTGAGGAATTTAATAACGTAAGGAGGTAGCTTAATCAATGTGAAAGGAATAGTCTACCCTCTCTGTATGTTGGACAGTACCAAATATTATTACTTCCACATGTTTCTGGTCTTTCACTTTCTTTAATTAGGCTTCAATGCCCAAAAACAACTTTAATACCTAATATTTAGCTTATCATCGCAGACAAAACTGTAATTTTTACAAAAAATTAATTATCATCATATTCGATATTTATTGATAATTTTTATCTACGTAACTTATGATGTAAGTGACGAGCACATTTAATTAAGAATACTTGTAAGATAATATATTATATGTATAAATTATTAATTGACGTTTAATTTGACGTTTTTTCAATTCTCGTTAAGGATTTAATGATGGAGTTAACATTGCAAGGAATCGAATCAATCACCACTTCCTTTGGTCCCCAATTTGTAAATCAAGATGGTGGGATTGGCATCTCAACTATTTGGTACCTCTTCTAACATGAAAATACACTGTCATCTGGTTTGATTCCTGGAACCCATATATTCCCCAGCCAAACTTGTTATAATTACAATTTTTTTTTCGTTTTCTCAATTTGAGAGCTGCTTCAAGTTAGGTACGAAATTTATAAGAGATCTCATTAAATACTTTATATCAGGATATTTTATATAATTATTTGATTTAATTAAGTAAAATTAAAATATTTTATAATTGGGTTTGGATAAAATTTGAAATAGTAAAACTATTACTCAATGAAGTAGTCTAATTTCCTTCTATTGTTTAATATGCCAAATTCTAGAGATTGGTGATTTATAGTTACTTAATTAGACTTTGTCAAAACTTGGGAGTCTGCCAAGAACAGAGATTATTTTATAAACTTCAGGATGATCATTCAGTACAAGACAGCAGGTCTTTTGTCGTTTAGGTTGATTTGTAGATGTTCCATCACGTTTTGCAACTGTTTCTGGTACACCCCAGCCCAAATAATATTTGGGCTGAAGTATTAACAAAACAAAAACTGATAGGCCCTTACAAATAATTGGGCCTAAATTGCTTTCTTATACTGAAGTTATTAAAATATCGTTAGGGTTAATATAAATATATTATTTAAACACAAACAATCATTTTTGTGAAAAAAATCTAAAATTATATATGTTGGTGTAAGATTTGGGGATTTTCAAAAACAACTTGAAGAATAAGCATTCGAAGGCCACGTTTGGATCCATTATTACAAGGCAACTTGAAATTAAATATCTTATTTCATTATTTTAGTGTATTGAAAATAGGGTCAAACATATGATTATTTTTTTTGTTTTGAGCTTAATAATATGATGAATATTGATTTATGAATGATTTGGTTTACTTATATGATGGAAAATTGGATTTTCAAATGATTTGAGTTATACATATGACGAACATTGTTCTATGAATGCTTTGGTTAATTTATGTGACGAATATCAATTTATGAACGAAAGGAAACCTTGATCATCTTTAACGAATGTTTTAAGACCTACGAATAGTCCCTGATAAGTGGGATAATCGACACCAAAACTAGTTCTACAGCCCTGCTAACAGGGATATAATAGTTAACAAACGACCTTGGTAACGGGATATAATAATGAATAACGATCAGAAAAATGATTAGTTGATATGACCCTTATCACGGAATATAATAGCAACAGTAAATAAGATGATGAAAGTTTATGAGTTTGAAGGATTGAATCTATGATTTGTTAGAATGATATTTCAAAAATAATATATGATGATCGATGATTTAAAAACTCATGATGTTATCCATTTTTGTATATAATGATTCTTTAACTGTTTGCAAGCATGATTTAATGAAATGCCTTTAAATGATCTATATGTTATACTGAAAACAATGCTTGATCTGACATGGTGTCTGTGACAATATTTGCTGAGCCGTGGTTTATTCATTCTTTTATTATATTTTGTAAATAATTAAAGATAACAACCTTAAGATCATGGGAATTAAGAGAATAAATTGAGAAGTCTATCTTAGTGTCTAGACATTGTTATCTACTTTGAAATGGATATTAAGTGTAATGGATATTTAAGTTTTTAGATGTTTATTTATTTTTCTTGAAGACTTTAGTCGGATCTTAATCATTAATTATACAAATATATTGGAACAGAATTATTATTATGACTATCAATATGACGAAAGGAAAGGCTTCGTATTACTTTAAGATTTGGTCTCAAGGTAATATGGCCGTATCTTGACTCGGTATTGAGGAGTGACAGTTTCTTTGTGTTGTATCTGACTCTGCTGGGGAGCAGAAAAAGAAGAAAGAAGACGATGATGATGAAGAAGAAGACAACAGTTTTCTTTTGTATTTCCCAGTTAAAAATTATGCTAATTAACCTGAAAAAAAAAACCTTTCCACAATTGGGCACTACCCTTTTATTGCCAACAAGCTGGATGGAAATAAATTGCTGAATAAATTAGTTAAAGAAAAATGGGATTGATAAGACTAAAACTTGGGAAACTGGATGCTTGAACCACATCTAGACCTTGGTAGTAAAGGGCATTTGATGAAATCTGACCCTGAAGTGTCCACACACAAGTAAATCTGATAAAGCTGGCTGTTCCGGGATGAATCAGTGTTGCATTCTATGCCAGGAGTAAAGCCAACAGCTTCTTTTATAGCATCCTCGATGTCCTGCAATTCATAGAATTTATCGTTTGGTTTGATTCCTGCAACACAAACCATTGTTAGAAACAGCCTCATGAATTGTTTCCAAAGCTCCTGGATGTCTCTGATATCAAGCCTGTACCTGCATTTGTCAGGGCTTGGAGGAGGTTAGCCTTCTGTTTCAATTTGAGAGCTGCTTGGAAGTACTCACGTTGGTCAAGCTCAGAATCTGAGCATGTCCCATGTTTTACCCATTCATGTGTCCAGAACTTGGTTCCATCGTTGCTAGGACAGGAAAGGGTCGGCCATTCCTTTTCCAGGGCGCCAATCAGGTCTGAAATCTGTGAAGAAATGGGGTGATTTAAACAGTAAGCAGTATTCTTTAAAGCAACGAAAGACATTTGACCAAATCGAAGCAAGAACAGTTCAATCCAAAGTCGAAAACGTGCTGCTTCCTCGTGGTGAAACATGACAGGGTCGGTGGTCCCAAGCAACATGGAAGCTGACCAAATGCGTATTTATAGCTGTTGTCTCGTGTCTTAAACGTTAATCTAATCTGATATCATCATCGTTTGCAGATCTGAAGCTTAACTTATATTACATGGTAATGATCTCATTGCAGCATAAAGACCACTTGCACCACCCAAGGCCGGTGGGCATGCATGCACAAATCTCCCCCACTAGAGAAAACTAACAAAGAAGATTCTTTTCTTACATCAATCAAGCCTGGGGTTCACATTTTTTCCCTCCAAGTAGATTTGAAACAGAATTCTTGCTCTTTTTCTCAATTTCTTGAGCAAGTGGGTGCCTAAAATTGCTCTTAAAACTTAAAGGCGAAGTCTTTCCTTTATATCCTACCAAAAGCTAAATGAGAATGAGAATTTGGTTCGGAAACTTTTTTTATCAGTGAATAATATGTAATTAATATGTGAAATTTTCTCTTTTTTTCATTACAAAAGATTATTTCTTTGACCGAAAAAATATTTGGTTGAAGAGAATTGATTAAAATTTTTCAATAGAATTTCATCAATTATTGATAATATTTTTTATGAAAATTTAACTTTTTCTAACGAAAAATTTTGATTTTTTTGTAGGGTTATAAGAATCTTTAACACCCCATCTACTATATTTATATATAATAAATGAGGATTAAATTAGTTAGCAACTTGTTATTTAATGTAATGATTATTCAACGCAAGGAAAATACGGATAAAATCAATGAGATAAAGAGTTAGATATTGAATTGATTCCATGATTTTTCATTGAATCAATGATACAAATAGATATATTCGTAAACTTGAATTTATATTTTTTTTCAATTTTGTAATTGTAATTTTGGTCTTAATCAAATAGATAATTCCACTTAAATCTGAAAGCAATTGACCAATGAAGATTTTTACTATTAATTTTTGTCATAATCATATTATTAATCATAATGTTAATTATTTAAATTTCTACCCAACCTCAATTAATGTGTTTTAATTTTTGATAATGACAACGTCAAAACTTAACCCTTACAAAGTTTTCTAGCTTTGGTGTTAATAAATGAAAATCCTTTAAACCACCCAAGAAAAAGAGAGAAAAGAAGCAACACTTTTGCTTTTGCACACACAAAATCTTCCTTCTTCTATACAACACTACATGCGTTGTTTTTTAGTTGTGATATCCATTTATAGCTTTTTTGTATTTTTCAAGTGCTCACATTGTTTCTAGATTAAACTTCCATCACTTTCTTCGATTTAATTACAAAATGATGATAAAAGTTTCGTAATAATTAAATTATGAATATTTTAACTCTCTACGTTTTATGAATTGATTTAAAATTAAATATTCGTTCTAAAAATTTAACACTAATATACCTCAGATTTGTCGAAACGACTATCGGGATCACAATTGGAAGGGTAGCCCCCGTCCTTGTAGTTAGGCCAAAGTCCATGGATGCCAAAATCGGCTGCAGGCTTTCCTGTCTTGGGGTAGCAACAACTATGTTGTTTCGTATCACAATAAGCTCCAGGCCACTGCATGATGATCCCAATATCCAAAAACATGAGCTTGACGAAAAATTCAAGAATTTGAACAAAGGAAAATATTGATATCCCATTGCAAACAAATTGAAACCATCACTTACCTGCTGAACGAAGTAGAAGAAATCAAAATCTTGTGAAACACAAAGAACTGATAGATATTGCAGTACCAAAAGCTTGATAAAGATTGAACATGAGTTGGGTTTCATCTTTCTTGGGATGTTCTTGCTGATCTTTTTGTTTCTCTCTTTCTCACACACACACACAAGTAATAGACAACAACTTTGTAACGGTTAGCTTTGGAGTTAAGAATGAAATTGAAAGTGTTTGCTGGTAGATTGAATTTATAGGCCAAAAAGGGTAGGTTTAGGACAGAAGAATTTACAAGACAGCATATGCTTGTCAATGTATATTACTTTAATGCATTGCTTGCTTGTTTTAAACTTATCTTCAGCCCTTTTTTTTTTTTGCACGATGGCTCTTCTTCCAGGTCTTTGTTTTTGCCCTTTTCCCATTCTGATTTTGATATGTTTCCCTGATCTGGTCTTGGCCAGGAAGCCGCTCTTTTTGTTAATAAATTAAGCACTAATCCATGAGAAAAGAACCTCAGCAATCTACCTATCAGGATTTAGCATTTTGGATTGATGTGCAAGAAATGGTAAGTGCTAAAAGGCTTCAGTCTTGTGTTATTAGGTTGTTGTTTTGGTGCTTAGTTTGTTGGTTTGGACGAAATAATTCAAGGGTGGTAGTCCCATTGCGTGCAAGTCAACAGTCTGATAACACATACACTTGGCCTGTCAAGGCCAAGAGAAAATAAATTGGCATTATTATGCCATTACTCCCCTTTTATATTATTTTGTTTTTCTTGTTTCTCTCTTGGATAAGTTCACATTGAGAAACTGTATGTACCAATCACCAAAGAGCCTTATAGACCTCGTAATGGTGATTATTTTACTTCTACTTAGATGGTTATTGGACCTTGCTTTATCTTGTCGCGCATGCTCTCTTTATATTTTTGCTTGTAGAAGTTCATGAAGCAAATGGAATACTTGGCTTAAAGAAAAATATTACACATAATTGCCAATAATTGCGTAAACTAGACCAAGGAAGCAAGGTCCAAATACCGTGCCAGCTCTGGAACTATATTACCCCTGATTTTGAGCTCTAAAAGGCTAGCTGATCCCTTTGCTTGCATTGTTGTCATTGATCTACATGACAATCCATGTTTTTTCACTTGTTTGCTTCTCAGGTCCAAACTCAAGCCACCGTCCTCTCCATTGTATGCCTAACATTACCAATAATAAATGGTGACTCTTTTTATTTCTTCCCGTCAATAGTTTTTTTTAATATCTTATTTGGTGTCTCTTTCATAATTTTACATCATTTATCTAATTTATTCATTTGAGAACTAATGAATTCATACGGTCCTTGACTCTTTTGTTGGCTCTTTAAAAACTTTGTTTCGATGAATTCTATGTCTAACATGAAAATAAGGTGTGATAGAAGAAGAAGAAGAAATAATTATTCTAGTAATTGCATAAAAGGAAAAGGAGAAAAAGAGTTGATAAATGTTCACATTATGTTAGACAGGTATAGAAGAAGGCACTTTTCCAGGGTAACATAGCCTCTACCTACCCTTGCCTAACTCTAACTGCCTGAAAGCTTCCTATATCTTTAACCTTGTCCTTTGTTTCTCGAAATAGAATTTGCCTAAATAAACTGACCAAAAACAAAGAAATGCAGGCAGGATGGACCCAAAATGGAATCAAACGTCTGATTTATGATACTGATAAACATTTTGTTCTTTCCCCTCCTTAAGGAAATAAACTCAATCCTAGTAAAGCTGGCTGTTTCCCTGATTAATCTGATTTGATACTCTCTAGTTTATCTACCCTAACTGTACCCAGTTTCCTTCATTGACAGCGTCTTTAATGCTCTCCAAGCTGTATGAAACTAATGAACAACGCTGGATTTGTTCCAGCTGTAAGGCTATCACATCATTTTTTGTTTTTCTTGATACTGCTAGGAGGATTGCAGAAGGGTGGATCAATTTACGTGTGGAATTAAATTAGAGTTGTGCAGTTTCTCTTTTTCATTATAATTGCTGCTTGAGCATTGTCTACTAATATTGTATAAATAACTGCATCCTTATCAAACTAATGCCTGGAGAGAATAAGGATATTAGCAATTTTCCTGCTATGCTGTTCATATTTCCAGATTGATTTTCTCATTCCGAATTCTTCATTCAAGTTACTGGAAGACTAAGTCTTGTAAAACCATCACCAAAGCTAGTAGTATTTAGTTAAAATTAAGAGAGCTGTTGATGAAACTAAATAGATTTCACATTAATGAAATTTCAGATATCAAATTCCAAGCACTAGCAGATACAAGGATAAGTTGATAACCAGTAAAATGAGGAATTTAAAGAAATACAAATCCGATATATATCAGAACCTAAAAGGTAGGAAATTCAATCTGTGACCCACATTTTCCTTTAGGAAAAACAGGGCATTCGATGAGGTTTGACCCCGATTTGTCCACGCACAGATACACCTGGTAAAGCTGGCTGTTCCCTGATGAGTCTTCATTGCACTCTATCCATGGCGTATACCCTGTTCCTTCTTTTATAGCATCTCTAATGTCCGATAGGCTGTAAAATTTCCCATTTGGATTAATTCCTGCCACACCCACATTTGTTTTTCTTAGGAAGTACTGTCAGAACAAAGTGCAGAATGTGAATTGGGAGATGTTGTAAGGTATGGATTACCTGCACTTTGAAGACTTTGAAGGAGTTTGGTTTGTTGCTTTAACCCCAGAGTTGTTTCGAAGTAGTCGTGTTGATCAAGGACAGACTCCGAGCAGGTA
This sequence comes from Theobroma umbraticum, assembly GCF_002168275.2. Classification (NCBI taxonomy): domain Eukaryota; kingdom Viridiplantae; phylum Streptophyta; class Magnoliopsida; order Malvales; family Malvaceae; genus Theobroma; species Theobroma umbraticum. The sequence goes on from NW_018397283.1 coordinate 658,318, forward strand.
CCATGTTTCTCCCATTCATGAGTCCAGAAGCTTTCTCCATTGCTGCTAGGACAAGATAGTGATGGCCAATTCTTCCTCATGCTACTGATGAGGTCCGAAATCTGCACATTGTCAAACAGGTTTGACTATGTACTGTGTCCACTAAAGAAAAAACTATCAGATAATAAAGGAAGAAACAGCAGCAAATTAGCAAGTTTCCTGCCAAATTTATGGCAAAAAATGGACGGCAAAACGTTTATTCTGTGATTGATGAGTTGTATATGTATTAAATTCTGTGATTGATGAGTTGTACATGCATTAAATGTTCTCTAATCTGTCATAAACTTATGGCCGGCTTGGACTCTTTGGTCTGTCATAATCCGAACAAATCACTGGGAGACAAAACTGGAATCATAAGATCAAGATTGTTCGGATGTTTAAGCACCTCGGATTCATTGAAGGGATTATTAGAATCACAATTCTGAGGGTATGATCCATCGTTGTAGTTAGGCCAAAGCCCATGAATGCCAAAATCGGCTGCAGGCTTCCCTGTTGTAGGGTAGCAACAGCTGCTCTTGTCTGAGTCACAGAACGATCCTGGCCACTGCATGCAGAGAGTAGATTACAATGAGAAATGAACAAAGGAAAATCAAAAGAAACATAGAAAAATAAAAAGATACAAACAATCAAAACCATGCACTCACTTGTTGAACAAGGTAGAAAAAATCAAAATCCTGAGAAACACAAAGAACTGCCAGGTTCTGTAAAACCAAAAGATTGATCAAGACAGAACACTTGGACTTCATCTTTTTTTTTCTCCCTCCTCTCACAGCCTGCTTTCTCTCTCTCTCAACTAATTAATGGTTGATTGGTTTGTAACGTTGATAATAAACCTGTTTTTATAGGCAAAAGTGGAAGGTTGCAGACAAGGAATCGGGAGCCGGATATGCTGAGGTTGTTGTCTGATCCTAAATAAGCACAAGATTGCGTTATGTGTGTAACATTTCTGATATGATTAGAGTGTGTCGGCTCAATGCCTCAATCTGTCCTATGTTCATATTAAACCCCATTCCACAACTTTTTTGGCATGTAAACATGCACTCACCATTTTAACTCACATCTCCTTGTTTTCTCATCTTCTGACCAAATTCTCAGAATCTGGTTGGCCAATAAAATTTTTCTGTCCTCCTTTAATACCTTACGCGATATCCTGTTTATAGTTATGCGTCACATATCCTGTCTTCTATTATCAATCAAAAACCTTTAGCCTGTAGACCTTGAACTCAAAATCGTGATTTCCATGATTGGAACACGTAGGCTACCACATTCACGATTATTCTCAATCAACAAAGTCAGAATAAAAGTCTTGGGTTCATATTTTATTTGAGGCTTTGAAAATTGTGTGGTCCTGGCAAAGCTGCCAATCAATTATTAGTTCGAGAGTACACCATTTTTCTTTCTCCTTCCGCAGCATCAACACCAGCAGTTGCTGCTGTCAGTCATGGATCAAACAAGACCACCGTTCACACTATATGCAGTAAGGGTTTTTCACTTCTCCTTGTCTTCGTCTTCACCAGCACATTTACCTACAAATTTTCCCTTACCGGGGCCGGCTGAGGAGGCCCTTTGTGAACTTGATCATAACCCCAAGGGGAAAGAATCCATAAATGAACATTTACTCGAGTTTCATGGGAAATACCATGTATATATGCTGAATGAATTCAACGGATTATCACAGATTCATGTATTTTAGAATTGTAGTAAATAGGTATATTCAATCAATTTACAAAAATGGTAAGTGATTTGAATTTAGCAAGGGTGAGCAATTAATTAGTTCAATCCATTCAATCCGCTATAATTAAAGATAAAATATATTAAATATTTTTAAAAATCGATCAAAATTGCTTAAACTTAAAAAAGGATTGAATCGGTCAAATATTGAATTAATTCAATTAGTTTGATTTTGGATCAAAAAAATTGAAATTTTATCACTTTTGTATTTTACAAATAACAACATTGAAATTTATAAATTTAATTTATAATTATATTGTTATTGTTTAATTATATTTTATTTATAATCTTTTGCTATTTTGATTAATAGTTTTAATTACTTAATCTCAATTTTATTATATTTAATCTTTACATTTTTATTAAAAATAAGAGTTACCAACAATTGGTAACATTGTGAAAATTTTACCTTTCAACTTTGAAGATATATCATTTTGATGACAGCAGAATTTAATTATAAAATTTTAATATCATTGTCAATTAATCAATTTTGGAAAACATAGAATGCATGCAAATAGTTCATAATTTTTGTAATGGCCATTGGCTACATGCATAATAAAACGATAAAATATAATTATAACAATTACATACAACATGAGATGTTTTTAAATCTAATTTATTAATCAAATAAGAGTAATATAATAATCTGTTTCATCTATAACAACTTATTTGATTTAAAATAAAATAAAAAAATAGAATTTAATTAAACATAATAAAAAATAAAAAAATAAAAATTTATTTAAATTTTCCTTAGATTACGCATTATAACTTTCCTTATTATTACAGGAGAAAAAAAAGTCTAATTAGTTACTAATCCAGCTCAACATCAAGAATGCTATACAACATTAGCTAAGTTTGCCACTGACCAAAAATGGCTTATGGAAGACAAATAACTGGAATCAACCTAGGCAGCTCTTTAGCCCTTGGATGACACAAATCATGGCCAATTAATCTTCAGCTGGAACATTGTAGTAGTTGGCAGTGGTTCTCGAACAAGGAAACATTGAGAGGTTACCAGAAATCGCCACAAGAGCACTTTCCATCTCTGAAGTGATGGAATCGTTGGACATCTCTGAGAATTATCTGCCTATTGAAGATGTGCGATATGAGTTTAGCAGCAGCATGGCAATCCCCACAGACCCGGAGGTTCTTCACCACACGAATTGTTGATCCGGGGGGCGTGTTTAACAATCCATATGCAATGGCCAGTTTTTCACTATGATATCTAAGTGAAATTTCTTTCTCTTCTTCTCCCATTTCTGGATGAAAAACTAGAGAAGTATCAGGTACATAGCCAACCATCTTCAATTCCTTCATTAACTCATCGAGCGCCTTATGCAGAGACGTTGAAACAGTATTCACCCCATCCCCAGAGAAGAATTCATGCACTACATTGTCCACCTCTATAGAGCTACAACCAGGAACCTTTACCACCCCTCTATCTTTCATCAATTTCCTAAGGAAATCCACATCTTCCCATCTCCCAGCTCTTGCACACAAGTTGGACAAGATTACATAATCTCCACCATGAGAGTCATCTAATTCAAAAATTCGTTCAATCACCCTCTTTCCCAATTCCACATCACCATGACTACTACAAGCAGCTAACAATGTTCGCCATAGTATCGGTGTAGGCTTGATAGGCAATTCATCAATGAACTTATAAGCCTCATCTACGTGTCCTGTTCGACCAAGTAAATCCACCATACACCCATAATGCTTAATACCAGGGACAATGCCATACTTATTGGTCATAGTAGAAAAATACCCCCAACCTTCCTCCACTAGTCCATTATGACTACAAGCATATAAGAGGCCCAAAAATGAGATCTCATCAGGTTGCACCCCTGCCTTTCTCATCTCTTCAAACGTTTCTATGGCTTTATAACCCTTCCCATGAGTTGCAAATGCCACAATCATCGCTGACCAAGCTGGTGTATCTCTTAAAGTAATGTTCTCAAACACACAAACTGCGCCTCCAAGCTCCACACTTTGCATACATATCAATAATCGCGGTGCTTACTTTAATATATTTATCAACCCGTGTTTCTTAACATATTCATGTATCCACTTCCCCAAATCCAACGCTCCTAATAAAGCACAGCAAGACAGAACACTTAACATGGTAACATCAGTAGGCTTCAAACTCTTAACTTGCAATTCACGAAACAACGACAAGGCCTCATTTGGTCTGCTACATTTAGTATAACCAGTAATAATAGCATTATAAGAAATTACACAAGGATCCAACATCTTATCAAAGACTCTCCGAGCCGAACCCAAATCATTACACTCAGTATACAAACTAGTAAGGCTTGGACATATGTAAATGTTATGATTAAGCCCAAGCTTAATCACAAGGCAATGAATTTGTTTACCTTCTTCCAAGGCTTTAGAACTCGAACAAGCTTTAAGAACAGATGGGAAAGTGTAGTCATCAGGCAGGAAACCAAAGGAAAGAAGCTGAGAGACGAGGGGGATGGCTTGGATTGGGGTATTTGAACGGGAATAGCCACGAACCATGGTGTTGAAAAGGACAATATCAGGTTGGGAAACTTTGTCAAATACTTTGTGGGCATATTCCATGGAGCTGAAAGTTGGGTTCTTGGTACAGAAATTGATGAGCTTGGTAAGGAAAGTGATGTCATTTTGGAGATGGGTTTTGATTGCAGAGGCTTGGATTTGCTTCACTTCTCTCAAAGAGGTGCATTTGGGTAGAAGGGAAAGAGGGTTTTGTGGTGGATTTATAGGCTCAATCGTTGAGATTTTTCCGTTGGGTTTTGAAGGAGGAATTGAAGTTATCGGAGTCGGGGCTGCTGCCATAGCAATAGACAGGCTATGCTAGAAAGCAGAAATCTTTTTGTTTTTAAAGGTTTTGTGGAGGGAAGCCAAAAGAAATAGAGATAAGAATTTTACCCCTTTTTTATTGAAAAAATCCGATGCATTCATGAGATTAAATTAAAACCTTCTGACCAGTCGAGTTCTGCCACGTAACTGATTTGTACATTCCTTTGGTACAAGTCAACATACTCTAAATTCTGCGAAGAAAATTGAACTGAAAAAGGCAAGGCAAACATGCGTAAATGGACCCTGAGTTGAGTGGTTTTAGATTCCTCGGAGACTCCGTTTTTAGGGTTCACTTATGTTTTTTTTCTCTCTTTCCCTCAGATATTTTCGATATTTCGTCGTCACTTTGTCTCTTCCATTCCTTAAAAACATGTGCTTTCTGGTAATTCCCAGAGCTTTTATTTTTGTTTTCTTCTTACCATTTGTTTATATTTGTCACTTTATCTTTTCTGGGTATCAACTGTTTTTCCCAATTTTAAACTTGGCAATGGTGTTTCAATGCTTTCTTGTATCAGATGGTTGCAAATGTTATGGGTTGCGTTTCATTGCATCTTCAGATTCATTTTTTATTTTTATTTCAAGTTCTTGAATCATGTCACTAGGAACTGGTGCTGGGTTCTGATAACTGTGACTCAATGATTGTTTCATCATTTGTTTAATCATGTACTTAAACATTGATGTCCGGATTTTTTTTTCTGCTAATTGTTCTTTACTGTTAGAGTTTATTTATTTTTAACTATGTTTAATCTTTCCTGGAAAAACAACAGATAATACGTTGTTACTAGCTGTAGACTCATTTCCTCATTGTTCCGTGCTTTGCTGTAAACAATTCGAAATGACCATCAAAGAGAGGCGATATTTTCAAAATGTTTCACAAAAGAAGAAGATCGTGGTGCTCGAATCTCAGAAAGAAAAGTTGATTGAGGCTGCCCCAGAAGAGCTGCTTGTGCAGGGAGGTCGGAGGAAGAAACAATGGAATGGAACTACACATCAATGGGATGCTGCACTTCGTGCAAATGGTAGCCAAACTGCTGAGCTTTCTCCTCAAGGGTGTGAGGTTGGGAGACAAGTTGAAGATGAAAGAGTTTGTCGTAGTGAAGAAAGGTTATTGGTAGAGGGAGGTGATAATCGTCTGTTGATCCTTGCGAACTCTGCTGAATTAATGTCAGAATCGGAGGATAGTTTACGTAGAGTACATGTAAATCGTCAAGGTTATGAAGGTTAGTACCTCAAAAGTTTGGAAAATTTTCTGGTTAGTTTCAATTTTATCAGGTATATGACTCATGTCAAGTCGCTAATTATCCTGTTGTGTTTTAGTAGATGTACGATAAGTATGAAGCAGAGCAAGTGAAGATAGTTTTGTTATAACAGCAGGCTACATATTTCTGAAATGCATTGACTTAGTTTATATACATAGCAAAACTTAACAAGTGAGCTTTGAACAGTAGCTAGGCACAAGAATACATACTAATCATCACATAAGTCATTCACCAGATGCATAGCTATCATAATTTGACAGAAGGCTAGGTGTCTTAATACAAAATGGTCACATATGGTCGTAAGGTTAATAGCATGCACTGATGTGGTTTTCAATGCAAGTCCTATTTCAACATATCCATCATCAATGTTAGATTCTACCACGGAGGCTCAACTTTCGAAAGAAAATGTTAATGATGTTATGGCTACATATAATTGTACAGCTTTCCAACAATTCATGGCTTTTGACCCAGCAAAAAAATTCATGGCTTTTGTGACATGTTTATCTAGTAACACATTTTCACAACTTCTTCTAAAAGTATCTGGGCTTTGTTTTTTAGATAAGAATTGGGATAAAGTTGGTGAAGTAACCCTAATTGCTCATGAGAGAAGCGAGAAGGATGGATCTCATTGTGAAGGAAAAGTGCCCCGCTTAAGTCAAATTCAGCATCAAGGTTGCCTGAAAAGTCAATCATTCATGCAACAGAGCATCCAAGAGGACACTTGTGGGTGCATGCAAAGAAGTAAAACTCGCCTGACTCAAATTCGCCGTCTAGCTCGCTCGGGAAATCATGTGCTAGGGAAAGAGGATAGTGCAGGATGTTCTCATGGCAAGTTGCCAGGAGGGATAACTCGCCTGAGTCAGATTAGGCGTCAAGCTCGGTCTACAAACAATTGCTCACTACAAGAACGAATTGAGGAGCATATGCACAGGCATTTAGATTGCCAATATCATGAAGGTAATTTATGAGGAGATATATATAGGACTAGGAAGGCATGCATGTATTAAGTGTTTTGAATTTTGGGATAGCCATTCTTTTTCAACAACGCCTGCTGCTAGGCAGAAACTGGTGCTTAGTGGTAGGCACTTAGCAATATAGAAAAATATACCTTTGGTCACCTTCTACCTTGTATCACCTTACACTCACAAACTGTATCCAAAGTTTCTCCAGGCAGAGCAGGTGTATGATCATTTAGATTTCATGTGAGCTGCTTCTTATTTTTCCTAGTTCCTTTGTATTTCTATCAGATCTCCAGATGGTAGATGCAGCTGCAGAACAATGTGCAAAGCTAGACAGCTGCCAAGTGATTGGAACTTCTTCCTCCTCTTGTTCTGGTAACAAGTTCTGGAGCTTTTCATCCTATAGTTCCTATATGCCTGAAATTTATGAGTGGTTTTTGTAATCTTTGAATTATTGGTTGTGGATTTGGTTTCAAGAAGTAGAAAGGAAATTTAAATAGAGAAGTAGGTCCAGGCGTTGAAATTGTGGATTTTGTTATCTTGGTTTGGAGAATGAGCATAGGCACTTATAATTTAGAAAGTCCTGCCAAGTTATGTGACCTGAGCCAGTAGTAGGGAGCTGGATGATGATCCCTCTTCGCTCGAAGGGGATAATATCTGTAACCTGTTGATTCTTTATTCCATGACCTGATAATATCTGCTGAAAAGAGATAATTTCACTGACCTGAAAAATTTAGACGTTTCAAAATTAAAAAATATATATTATCCCCCTTAATATGATATTAGTAGAAAAGTGTATCATTCCCGCTGCTTTGAAAAAGCATCCTGTTGGTATTGCTAGTTCTGCAAGCAACACTGCCATCTTTTTGACAAAACCTTTCACCTTTAAACCACCAATAGTTAATGACCTAATGATTCTTGTTACTTTCATAGTTTCCTTTTTAGGTGTAAACAATGTTGGCACTAACATTTCATGGTCATTAACAGTAGATGCAGAAAATGTGGACAAGATGATATGTGAGAAAGGAACACTACGCTTAAGCCAATTAAGACGCAAAGCTCGTTTGGGAAATGCTGATTTGGTTGCAAAGAGAAATACTGGATAGCTGTAACGTATGCATATATTTTTAGCTTTTAATGCAATAAACATCATTTGCTTATTCTAAGTCATTAATAGCAATACTTTTAATGCGTCATTTGCAGAAAGAATTAAAATGCGAGTTCAGCCTGGATTTTGTGGCTAAGAAAGTAGAGGTAAATCCTTCAGCTTCCATTTGGAAAGGGTTCTAACTTTCCCCACTCACTTTTCCTCATTATAACTCATGTGTTACGCATGGTGGTTGACATGGAATCATGGCTAGTTAACTCAATGCTATAGTTGTCATTGGCATGCTCTGAAACCAAGATTCACTTTCAACATAGGCTAAGCTCAGAGATATATTAATGAAGAAATGCATCCCAATGAAATCTCTATTGCAGTGTGATGGAATTAGCTAATGAGTTGGATCAAAGTTCTATTTGTTAGATATTTAGTTGTTTGAATTGTTTGATGCTAGGCCTTGCCAATCTAAGCTGGTGCACATTTGCATCAAAAGGAGGGGCAACTGGAGGTCAGTTCTAGGGAGGGGGCTCCTTGAGTTGAAAGCAGTTAAGATAGTTGTGTTACTGTAAGGTTGTATGATCCTTAAGTTGACTATTTGATCAGGTTTGTAAGTGAAGATGATACAGCGCCAGCCTACAAGAACTTTATATTTATTCATGCTTCCAAATTGAGAAATTTTGAAAGCTTTTGCTTTCCTTAAGTTGTATATAGAAGGCACTTTTTCACTTTTGAATTCCACTGCCAGCATTAATCTTAATGCCATCTGCTTCAGTTTTCTCAACCAAGCTTTCAGTTTTTACTGCCTATACAATCTACATCGAAGCATCTAACATCAAAAGTACATGCAGACAATTTTAGCTACATAAACTTACCATCTAATATCTATTACATTACATCATGTGCCTTAAAAATTTCAGTTTGATTTGGATGCAGAAGAAACTTGTAAAGAATGCCTTTGTGTTTGAAGTTTGGGGTTAGAAGATCAAGGGGCTTCAAGCTGCGTCCTTAGGGTATACTGCGTACACTATGCTTATTAGATTTTAACATCAACAGATATCATAGGGAAATTTGCAAAACAGTTTGAAATAGAAATACATTCAATCATAATGACCTTTCCCTCTCTCTGTACAGCTAAGAAATTTGTTAATACTTTGTTTATATATGGAACTTTTATATCTCTTTCCTTCTACTTCCTCTACATTTTTTAGCTTCTATGTTTTTCCATGTTATGGTTGGTATAGTAACTTTTTGTTTGATCTTGGATCGATAACTAATCATCTTAACTTTCTTTCAATTCTTGCATGAACTTTGTCTAAGGGTTGTTCTTGCAACATCTCCTTGTATGCATTTATTACTGCTATGAATGGGGCAGCTACCAAAATCCCAACAAGTATTATCAGTTCAAATGCAAAGTTTCGAGCAGCTTTGTTAATATCAGGCATAAATGCTCTGCTTGTTTCGTTGCTGCATAGACTCCTAACAAGGATTGATCCCTATTCATCCATATGCATATACTATTGTTTGTCTGACTTTTGTTCTGATATATCTCATCTTATTAATAAAAAGCTTGGGTTACTGTCCATTTCAAATGATTCATAGACGGTTAACAATTTGCTTTACGGAAGTGAAGGTTCCCACAACATTTATAAGAGACCCAGCCACCAAAATGGTAACAATTATTACCGACTCGAACTTGAATTTTCCGAGTAGTTTAGTTAGATTGAAGGTATCACAGGCATGGTAGTAATATTGATACACTCAAGATGATCTGATGAAAGTCATCACGTAGTTGAAAAATGGGATGGTTATGGCAACAATGACAGTGCTGATCACAAAAGCCGTTCTAATGATGATACTTAGAGACCTGTTGTTGGGGAATAGTGATTTTTCTTCAATGGTTGTAACAATTGGAATAGTCATAATAGCATATTTTGTGAGGCGATTGATTAGAGTACTTTATATTGTTATATTTGTGCTGATCTTTTTGATAGGATGGTTTAATGTCACTTGACATTTTAGATGTTATCCATACATCAGGTAGCCTGGAACAGCCATTGATCCATAGCTGATGGTGCTTGTGAGGAAGCAGACAAGTAAAACCTGCAACAAGATAAAACACAACTTGAAAGATGAGATGATGTTAATACAAAACAAGATCTTGTGTAGTTCATACAGATAGAATCCATGACAGATTTTGCAGGAAATAGTCTCCAAGTAGAAGTCTAGAATATTGTTTCTTACCTTGAAGAACCGGCTTCTGTGTTTCATTGAATTGCATAATGTGGGGAAAATGAATGCCCATGATAACAGAAGGTAAACATGCATATAGCAGTAGGCATTTCTCTCCAATTAAAAAGCACATTGCTTTCATGGAACCCTACTCCGTTCACCGCTCCAACCCAAAAGATGCAAACAACAGGGGTAAAAGAAGCCAAAACCCCACCTGCAAAAACATAGGCAAGCATTACCCAAACTCTTCCATAATGTAGTTGGCAGAACCACGAGGGAAGTCAGTAGCACAAAGGCTTGCCTTCCTCCAATTTTCAGCTCAGCAACTTCGAACCCCATGTTCGGAAACAGCTTGTCCAGATTGTCACCTTGGGAATTGACAGTATTCCAACGCCGGTGAGACAGAGTAATGAGATTGATGTTAGCCATGGGAAAATGGAGCACTGATAAATTTCAAAATAGAAATAACCAGATATAGATCAACTCTGTCAGTTGTTAATACATAATTCTCTAATGCAAAATATTGGCCGATGAAAATGATAAATTCTTTGGTTTCTTCATATACTGTAAAGAAACAAAAAACTTGTTTAATCAAGACCAGGAATAAGTTTTCTTACAGCCGTCAATGCAAAACAGATCAACAATGTACATAAATTCCTGTCTCCAATGTACAAATTAAGATAGACTCCACTCATTGTCCACCACCACCACGTAACTTTCAATGAAGCTGTCCAAAAATCGAGTATTCATGTAGATGCAGAGTTCCTTTTCTAGTCAGCCTCCTTCTGAAACCATAATCCACAATTCATGGCTTTTGTGACATGTTTATCCAGTAACACATTTTCACAACTTCTTCTAAAAGTATCTGGGTTTTTTCAAAGATTAGAATTGGGATAAAGTTGATGAAGTACCCAAATTGCTCATGAGAGAAACGAGAAGGAAGGATCTCATTGTGAAGGAAGAGTGCCCCGCTTAAGTCAAATTCAGCGTCAAGCTTGCCTTAACCAATCATTCATGCATCAGAGCATCCAAGAGGACACTTGTGGGTGCACGCAAAGAATTGCATACAACTCACCTGACTCAAATTCGCCGTCTAGCTCAATCGGGAATGGGAAAGAGGACACTGCAAGATGTTCACATGGCAAGTTGCCAGGAAGGATAACTCGCCTGAGTCAGATTCGGGGTCAAACTCGGTCCACAGACAATTGCTCACTGCAAGAACGAACTGGGGAGCATACACTATGCTTATTAGATTTTAACATCGACAGATATCATAGAGAAATTGGCAATACATTTTGAAATAGAAATACATTCAATCATGATGATCTTTCCCTCTCTTTGTACAGCTAAGATATTTGTCAATACTTTATTTATAGATGGAACTTACATTTCCTTTACCTCTTGCTTCCTTAGCCTTTTTCAGCTTCTATGTTTTGCCATGCTGTGGTTGGTATGGTAACTTTTTGTTTGATCTCTGATCGATAAACTAATCATGCGCTTTTCCCCTTTTATATCTGCTGAAGCTTGATCTGCACAAAACTGAATGGAATGAAACTCAGATACCTGTTTTTACTGTCTTAACTTTCTTTCAAGGACGTTCAAATTAATGAGTGTTTAAGAATTCCAGAGAATAGAGGAATAAGTAATAGTGAACTTATGCCTTACTCCCAAATTCTCCAAGAACTTTTCAAACTCTGATGAAGTGAACTTTGAGCCATTGTCACTTTTCAGTGTTTCGATATGCAGCTCTGCAAAGTTCTCAACTAAATTTCTAAACTTAACAAACTACTACAAAGCCTCTAACTTATGTACCAGAAAATAAACCCAATAGAATTTGATAAAGTCATCAATGAATAGGATAAGGTAGTTACTACCTTTCAAAGATGCTTGTTCATAGGACCACAGAGATCTGTATGAATGAGTTCCAATTTCTGCTGAGCTTTCCGCCTCCTTTCCTTAGGATAAGACTTCCTACACTGTTTTCCAAACTGACAAACATCACACAATTTCAAAGCTTTTTGTATACCAGGTAATCCATCTACCATACTTTTGGATGCCATCTTGACAAGTGAATTATAATTCACATGTCCAAACCTCCTATGCCACAACTCAGACATATTTACCTCACGATAGAAAGCACCATGCTCAGTTTCCATTAGATTCAATAGATAACATCTGCTTTTCATAGCTACTGTCAGAATTTTAGCACCTGTTCTGTCAAAGATAGTGCAAACTTTATCTTTAAACAACAACACATAATTGTTATCAGTCAATTGACCAACACTCAAACAAGTTTTGGTGAGCTTCTGGTATAAAATACACATCTGAAATAGACTTCAAACCTTTAAGAGTTTTCACAGCAATAGTACCAACTCCAAGTATCTTCAAAAACATACCATTGCCAATTTTTACTTTGGCATTAAAACTCCTATTAAGTTCACTAAATAGTTTCTCATTGCCTGTGATGTGGTTGGAACTACCACTATCAATTAACCAGGTATCATTTTCGGCCGAACCATCCTTAACTTCAGCCATGAATAGCACTTCTTCAGACTCAGTAACTTCCTCAGCTACTGCTACTGTTTTAACTCCTTTAGCTTTCTTCACTTTACATACCCTCTCTACATGACCAAGCTGATTGCAACCTCTACACTTTACATTAGGTTAGTACTAGCAGCACTTAGGTGTCTGATTGCTCTTTTTGCAAAGAGGACGAGGAGGATACTTGTCTTTTATTTTTCCCTGCTTATCATCACCTCCTTTACAAGTTTTTTTGCTTCCTTGAACTCTCACCCTTACTCCTTAAGCCTTTGGTCTTTGCAACCAAAGCATTTTCAACAGAAGCTTCCAACCTGAGAGCTCTACTTTGCTCTTGAGCAAACAAAGCACCAACTAGTTCATTAACAGAGATTTTGGTTAGATCCTTAGAATCTTCCAGAGGAGAGATATTTGCTTCAAATCTTTCTGGAATACTAACCAAAATCTTGTTCACTACTCTCTTATCACTTACATCTTCCCCCAGCTGTCTCAATTGATTAACTAACTTCAACAATTTGTCAGTATAATCCTGAATACTAACTTCTTCCTTCATTTTCATAAGTTCAAACTGTCTAGATAAATTTAACACTTGCATAGTCTTAGATCGATCACTACCCTGGTATTCCTCTTTCAAACTATCCCATACAAGCTTAGGATCCTCATAATTCATGATTTTTGCAAAACCAGATTCAAAAACAGCAGATTGTAAACAGATTAGGGTTTTGTACCTTTTAGCTACATCCTCACTATGTTGTTTGATTTGTGCCAATGTAGGATTGGCATGCCTTTGCACAAGAGCCTTTCCAGACTCAATAAAATCCCAAAGATCAAATGCCTTCAGGTAAGTCGGCACCTTAACAGCCCAAAAAGGATGATTCACTCCAGAAAAGATTGGAGGTGAGCCAGCACTGAAATCAGCTGTTGCCATCTAATTTTAAGAAGATAAACTCAGAGATAGATGATCAATTCATAAGTCTCTTAAGAATAAGAGCTCTGACACCATGTTCAAATTAATTGAGTGTTTAAAAATTTCAGAGAATAGAGGAAGAAGTACTAGAGAAAAAAGAAGAATAGGCTTTTCAGAACAAAGTAGAAAAAAATATTTTGGAATTCAACAACTTGTTCAATACATTTTTCAGTATTTATATGAAGAATTTGAAAATTCAAACTTTCTAGATCCTAAAATGTCGCATCGAAAACCTTAGCACAGCATTCACCATGAAAACCAGTGCCAAGCAACAGAAAAACAAATTGAAACAAACTTGCCTTAAAGCCTTACGAAGAAATACTAAACGGCATCGTATGAGAAACAACATAATAGAAGACTAAGTAAAACGACACACTTCTGCAACGCTTCATTAACAAAACTTTAGTAAAGTAGAAAACGACTCCTGCTTGCTGCGTTTTGATGCCAACGGCTACTTCACAACTTCAAGTTATCGTTGCATCGTGCCATCTGATTTTCTCCTCTTCAACAACCAATTCAGCTTTTCATCAACCAAATAAAGATCACTTTTCTAACAAAGGATTGTTGTTGCAACATCTCCTTGTATCATTTATTTCTACTATGAATGAGGCAGTTGCCAAAATCCCAACAAGTATTATTAGCAAGAACCCAAAGTTTTGAGCAGCTGTGTTAATATCAGACAATAAATATTCTGCTTGTCTCATTGCTTATTGCATATATTCCAAACAACGATTGATCTTTCCTGATCCATATACATATAGTATTACTTATCTGACTTTTGTTCTTGTATCTCTCATCTTATTAATAAAAAGCTTGGGTTACTATCCACTTCAAATGATTCATAGATGGTTAACAATTTGTTTTACGGAAATGAAGGTTCCCACTACACCTATAAAAGACCCAGCCACCAAAATGGTAACAATTATTATCAACTCAAACCTAAATTTTTGAGCAGTTTTGTTAGTTTTAAGGTAGCACAGGCATGGCAGTAATATCGAGGAGGTGACACTCAAGAACGATCCGATGAATGCCATAATATAGCCGAAAAATGGGACGGTTAAGGCAACAATGACAGTGCTGATCACAAGAGCTGTTCTAATGATGATGCTTAGAGATCTGCTATTGCTGAAGATTGATTTTTCTTCAATGGCTGTAGTAATTGGAGCAATTATGATAGCATATTTTGTGAGGGGATTGATTAGAGTTGTATAGATTGCTATTTTTGTACTGATCTTTTTGATAGGGAGGTTTAATGTCACTTGAGACTTCAAATGTTCTCCATACATCAGGTAGCCTAGAACAGCCATTGATCCATAGTTGATGGTGCTTGTGATGAAGCAGACAAGTAAAACCTGCAACAAGAGAAAACACAACATGAAAGATAAGATGATGTTAATACAGAACAAGATCTTGCGTAGTTCATACTGATAGAATCCAGGACAGATTTTGCAGGAAATAATCTCTTCCCCTTGCATCTCCAAGTAGGAAGTCCGGAATATTGGTTCTTACCTTGGAGAACCGGCTTCTGTCTTTCATTGAGCTGCATAATGTGGGGAAAACTGAATGCCCACAATAACAGAAGGTAAACATGCTTATAGCAGTAGGCATTCCTCTCCAATTCAAAAGTACATTGCTTTCATGGAACCCCACTCCGTCCACTGCTCCAACCCAAAAGATGCAAACAACAAGGATAAAAGAAGCCAAAACCCCACCTGCAGAAACATAGGCAAGCATACCCAAACTCTTCAACCATGTAGTTGGCAGAACCACGAGGGAAGTCAGTAGAACAAAGGCTCGCCTTCCTTCAATTTTCAGCCCGGCAACTCTGAACCCCGTGTTTGGAAACAGCTTGTCTAGATTGTCACCTTCTAATATCAGAAACTCAACTGCAACCAGGTACAGCTCAAGACACATGAACAGCGATACAATTGCTCTCCCTTTGTATCCAAAAGCATGCTCACCTATATCCGGATAGGTTTTGATGAGGGGATTCAAATCCATGCAGCGTCGAAGAAGCAGTCCAGTGTACCAACAGATAACAGCCACCAGAAAAAAAGGCAATAAGCTTAACCATCCACCTTGAGCAAGTGCATAAGGAATTGACAGTATTCCTACGCCTGAGAGACAGAGTAATGAGCTTGACCATTACAGTATTTCTAAATATTGACCAACGAAAATGGAAGTAAAGGATTCATGCGGTAGACATAATTATTGGGAATATGTCTTTATTTGATGAAGCTGTTCTATCACTTCCTAGATTCCTATTCGAAAGATGGTAATTCAACTTCTTTGGTTTCTTCATATACTGTAAAGAAACAGAAATTAAGCTTGTTTAATCAAGATCATGTATAAATTTTCTTACAACATGAGGAAGAGAATAGTAGCATAAATACATGAACACAGCACTTCTGTGAAGACCTGGAAAGGTTGTGACAAATGACCCTGGCCCTTAGGAGCTAATATAGGAATGGGGAACCTGATAGCTGGACCTAAGTATCCAGGTAAACTGGTATAGTTTAGTGTGCCTTTGAATGCTTGCTTTTCTGCAATTTACCCTATGAATTTATCCTGCGCATTTAATATCAGAGGAAGAGAGAAACCTGATAAGGCATTGAGCCCATTGAAACAAGTTCTAAGGAAGCTTGTGCCTCTGCCTTGTTGCTGTGGCTGTGGAAGCTCATTTTGGCTCTCTAATTTCTCAGCTTTCGAGATGTCCATCTTGTGCCACTCATGAACCCACAATGTTGGATATATATACAAGAGGAATAGGCCGATGTTTGTTGTTTTGATGTTGACAAGTATACACCTCCATTATTGTCTTCTATTAGAATAAATTGCTTGGTTTGTGGGAGGAGTAAGCGAAGATAGTAGATGCCCATTCAACTTTAACAGGAAAAAGCATCAGGAATGGGGGCTAATATCCTTGGCATAGGGTGATAATTACTATTCAGCTTTCAAAAGGAAAACCCACTCACATGCTACATTTAATGTTTGATATATCTTATTTCCTTTTCTTTGAGGGTTGTTGTTGTTGGAGGAGGAGATAAGGCCTTTCCTTTTTGACTCATGCAACTTTCATGCATCCCAACCTATATGTTGAAAAGATTAGTCCTTAATGGTAACCTCTATCTGCTGTTCCATTAAATGAATCAGCTGTTTATAGAACTTAAACATTTCTCCATCAGCAAATTTTAGCTATAATTGGGTGCTTCACACATGAAGTTATAGTGCAGAAGGGATATACATTTTTGTTGCAGTCTTTCCAAGATTATGTGGTAGAATCTGAATCTATCAGAGAATTAAGTTGGGAGGACACTGCAGGAAGACTAGTCCTTATCATCATTATTTAATTCCTACCGGAATAATGTTTTCTCTTGGTGAATGCTCAAAGATGATTAAGCTATTTCAGCATCAAGCACTAAAATTTAGCCCTCCCAGTAACTGTCATGCAAGTTTTTTGGACTACCTTACTCCTGGAAAGAATGATTCTGAAAAAAGTATCTGAAATGAGTTACCAGGAAAAGCATGTACTTCAAAGGGATGGAATATACCAGAAAAATATTTGAATTCAATGCAAAGCATTTTATTGACTTTAAATCACAATTTTGATGACAGAAAACAAAGATGACAACAACAACTCTAGCTTTATGGATTGAATCAGGATAACATAAAAGCCCGATGAAGGTTTAGGATATCTTGTGCAGTGAATGCAGGCTGCAAATATGCCTGCTCCAAATGAACCCTTTGGGTCAGGGATATCGCAGTCAAAAGCTTCATTAAGATGATTTACTGACAAGGTTGAATCAAACCTTTTCCCAAGTCTTTCATCTTCTGATATTTTGCAGAGGGGAAAGAAAGGAAAAGATCACACAATCCACTCTTATCATTCAACTACAGTGAACAACCTGACAAGGTAAAACGGTGTGATCCAATATTCTTATCTTTATGGTGACATAACTACTATGCCAAAAACAATCCTACATCAGTCTTTTGTGATGTGAAGGTCAAAAAACTATCCTTCCTCTTTTTCCATTGCTGATAAGATCATAACATAATTATTTTGCCAGCTTTTAAAAAAGGGCAAATAAATTGGAAAAAAAGTTAAGTGTATTCTTTGTGGATTAGGTGCTTTATCTGATTGCTGAATTGTTGAAAACTTTGAAGAATGGCAGTATCTCAAGCAACCAAAAAAGGCAGAATAAATTAAAAAAGAGAGAGAGAGAGAGAGAGAGAAAGCAAGCTTTGGTATTCTAACAGGAAGGACGATTGTGTTTTCTTTTGTATTAATTTTGCTTGGTGGAAAGGGATATTAAACATAAAAGTTCATCTACAAAGTAAAGAGGGCTTGACAATGCTTGTCTCCTAAGACCAGTAGAAGTACTTTTTGATACTTTACCCTATTGTGTGTAGCAAAGATCCATTAACAAATTTTAATGCACAAATCATAATCTGTATAAAGGAAAGTAAACAAAGATTCACTACAATCTTTTTTTTTTTTGTATTTTCCTTTCGAAGATGACCCACTCGTCAATTATTATTGAAATTTTAAAACATGTATCTAATTTAAAACCAAACCAATTATCAATAGAAAGGGAAATTTTTGTTTATATTTATATGTTCATATATCCGCAACACAAACCTATCATATGCCATGAATCAATAAAGGAGATCCAGTCAACCAATAAGAGTAACGCCCGCTTTGATACCATGTTAAATTTTATGATAGAGATGTCTTGTTTATCTATATATATCTAAAATACTTGTAACTAAGATAATCTTAATTTATTAGATATGATTTTTCTTTCGTTTTGACAAACGGTGCTATAAAAATTATCTTCGAGCTGAACCGTGTTGCACAGGGAAGATCACTTTAGATTGAGGGCAGTAAAGAAAGCCGCACATGCATGGTTTTCACCTTTGTTGTCCACTAGGGTCAATGGTAAAGTCAACCCTGGTCGTCCCTTGAATTTCACTCCATATATTGTGGCCACAAGGTTCATTCCCAGAAGAGTGGATTGTGGCCCAAAAGTCTCCCACATGCAATCGTTTTTCATTTTATTATCAGAGGAACTTCAGTTGCATGCGTAGGTTTCAGGTGTTGGAGCAACACCCAGGTATCCAATAGATCATTCAAAACATTTGAAATGGATTAATGGGGTGTTCAACCAAATTAAAAGTTGAAATCATCTGATTTGAGCAATATCTTGACAAGGATTCATATACCTTTTCCTTTTCATCATCCTTTAAAACAAAATTTGCCTGGATATAAAATATCAGATGGACCCTTCGTCTTAACCGTTGTGATCAGAGGGTTAACACTGCTTTCTTTTCAGTCTTTGACTCCTTTATATATACATGAATACCCTCTCCTTTATGAATGAAATCTTATCTTTCAAAAAAATATATATATCAGATGGACCCAACATGTTACAAAAAACTATGATATAAAAACAATGATGTTGCTTCACTGAAGTAAAGAAAGCCAATGGAGAAACAGGATACCGGACATGGAGAAACATGGAAATGATACCACAACTTATGGCGCAGAATTGCACTAATCATAAAGTGAAAACAATCATAACATGAGCTGACAAATCCTTTTACATCAGCAACAAACTTTAAACAGACAAAAAAAAGTGATAGAAGTACTTGGAATTTGGAAAGAGATAAGCTTAGAACATCAGTATTTCTGCAACAAGAGCATTGTAATGATCTCAAGCACTTTTTCCTAGGCTTTTGTTTAGAAACCTGAATGTAAGAAAAGCATCTACAATTATTATCATAGTTGAGTATTCTTCAGCAGTAGGAGATCCAGATCAGGTTGCTCTCTGTAAGGGTAAATGGGTGGTTTCCAGGAACAATTACACAAGACAAGTTAGTGATACACAGATGATTTTACCAAATTTCTCGCTTCGAATATCAATCAAAAGCAAAAGCCTTATTATGTACTAAAGTTTTGAATCCTTACTGTTATTATCCAGATATACCAATAGAGTTCTAGTTCAATTTCAAGGACTCTCTTCCATCTGGTCTGAGCATTGACTTCACATCTCCATCTTGAATAATCAAACACTATTTCACCTAGCAGGATTTTCAGGCTGCATACAAAGAAACACTTCTTGACATTTGATATGTTGAAAAAGCAGATGAATGAACTTTCCATGTGGTAGGTAAGGAGTTGAATCAATATTTTCTCACCACCTGTTTTCCACTCTACTAGACCGAGCGTTTGTGTAAATCTAGTCATCCCTACATTACATGACTCCAAATATTAATGCCTCAGAGCATTTTATCATGGCCTGTGGCCAGCATTCCTTAGACTTCAATTGTTGGAAATTTTCTATTTTGATTCTAATACATAGTTTAAAATTTGATTTTGAAACATATATGGCAGGTAAAATGATATGTCCTGAGTTCCATCATAGCGCATGAATGTAATCTAAAATGTTGGAAAAATCTAATCATCCACCAAATATAGTGATAAAGAAGATCGTGCTTGTCATGGTACCTCATAAATATCAGTTTCTTTGTAAATTTTTGTACATGATGGTTGGATAACAGAGAGAACCTGGCATCAGACCTTGGTACAATTCTTACAAGGGCCTGGAAAGAGTATTATTGAACTTGTTTACCACATTTTGATTTTAGCTTGAGCTCAAATTACTCATTCTTGAGCAAATATAAATCCACCACTTCTAAAGCCTATCAAATATGTGATGTTTATATGTTGGTATCTCTGCCTGATCAATTATCTTGTATACATAACATGGATCAGAAGCAAACAACCACCGCAACCAGGTAGAGGCACCACCTTCCGAAGAAGCTGTTTTCTATGAGCTCAAAGCCTTATCAGGTTCCTTTCTCCCTCTGATATTGAACGTGCAGTGTAAATGGGTAATGTAACTGAAGAATGGTTGGCACCTTAAAGCAGCCTATTCTATAGCACTTCGAGCCAAAACTAGGAGGGAAGCGAGTAGAAACGAGGGCTTGATCTACTCCATTTTTTTCAGCTGCAACTTCGAATCGCATGTTTTGAAACAGCTTGTCCAATCGTCAGTAGGTTTGCCCAACATGGGTTCGCAGTTTCCGATTGGAATTGGCGGGAAGCAAGCCTTTGTTCTACTGGCTTCCTTCAAAATCGACTTGCAATGGAACTTCTAGTTTCTGTTGCCTTTTCAGAGGGAGAGAGTTGTTGGGTGTGTGTCTTTTCACTTGCACCACACACTCGATCGTCGAAAAACCGCTCTGAGAAATACAATGCAACTAAGTGCGGAAACTTGTCACACTGAATAAATGTTGTTCGGAAATACAATGCGAAATAGGGAACACAAAGTGGGCCCGCACAAATCCCGAAATATCGGCTCTGACAGGAATGCGCCCGCCACCACCTCTGTGGCTCCAGATGCGTGCTCGATGCTCCTGTGATCGCGTACGTGCAATCCGCGATCACTTCCGACTTCCTGACGGCCCGAAATGCGCCTCGGAAGTCCGCTGCCCGTATCTCCAAAACCGTGCGTCGGATGACGAAACCGACGTCGCCGTTGGAACCGCAGCGCGTCAAAACCCCCGGGGTAGCATCCCCGTCGAAATCCGGGTCGGTCGCCGGAGGTTGCCGGAATCCGGTCACCGGTCGTCTTCTCCGGGAACTGGTTTCGGTCAAACTCGACCAAAACCAACGCGACCAGAACTGATGCGTTAGCCTCCTCCTTGCGGTGCTCTCCGCGCCAATCGTCGCTTGAAATACCTCCCGGATCGGTGAAACCGAGCTCTCCAAGTTTCGGTCGCCGGAATCCCGCCGTCCGGCAACACCACTGCCCAAGACCGGGCTCTCCAAGCTCGCCTCAACACGCCGTGCAAGGATCCGCAGGCTGTGAGAATCACCTCCCTCACCGGAGAGAGATCCGAGCCCTCCAAAGGTAGCCCTCTCCTCTCTCTCTCTTCTTGTTTCGATTTGCACCCGAGAGCTCCACACCACGAACGCACGGACCCCTCACCAAAGTCAAAAAAAATGGTGGGTTACGGTGCTCATAAAATAACAATCTCCACCTCGCACCGTGACCTCCACATCATGTCGAGCTTCATCCAAGTCCATCTGCATCTTCCGCACAAACTCCGCATTCCTCAAAACCTGGAGCGTCGCCAAATGTCGCTCCAACCGATCCGATGACAACGCCTTCATCAAGGCATCTGCCGGATTCTCTGCCGTGTGAATCTTCTGGAGATCCACCGCACCACTTGCAACCAATCCTCGTCCAGTGGTAGCGAATGTCAATGTGTTTCGTCCTCGGATGAAACACGTTATCCTTCGCTAGTGCCAATGCTGACGGCTGTCGGTGAGAAGTACCGTCGATGCCCGCGTCCGTGCATCGAAATCTCGAAACAATCCCTGAAGCCAAATGGCTTCCTTCCAGCCTCCGTGATCGCCATGTACTCCGCCTCTGTGGTAGATAGAGTCGTCACCGACTGCAAGACTGATCTCCATGAATCGGTCCGCCTCCCGTCGTGAATATAAAGCCCGTCGTGGACTTCCTCTCGTCTCTATCGCCCGCATAGTCGGAATCCACGTACCCGATCAACTCCACTGGACGCCTCCAAATCGTATACCATAGTCCGATGTGCCTCGTAGATATCGGAGTATCCACAAGACCGCCCTCCAGTGCTCCATGCCAGGGTTCTGTGCGAACCTGCTCACAACACCGACTGCATGGGCTATGTCAGGTCGTGTGCACACCACGCATACATGAGAGATCCCACGGCACTCTGATATGGTATGCACTCATCCCTCGATCTCCTCCTCCACTGTCGGCGAATCTGCCAATGACAGTCTGAAGTGACTCCCCATCGGTGTCGCCACGATCCGACTGTCGTCCATCCTGAACCTCCCAAGACCCCCTCGATGTAATCTGACGGGGGAGGAAGAGTGTGTGAGATCGTCTATCCCTGCTCACCGCCATGCCAAGGATCCGAGAAGCTGGTCCCAATCCTTCATCCTGAAGGCGCTCCCAGTTCCGCCTTTGACTGCTCAATGTCATGCATCCTCTCTCCAGCTATGAGGATGTCGTCCACGTACAAGACTAAGAATGTTCGTCCTGTACCTCTGTCCCGCGAGTAAAGACAATGATCATGCTCGCTCCTCGCGTACCCTTGCTCCGTCATGAAGTCGTGGAACCGTCGGTTCCACTGTCGGGGAGACTGACGCAGCCCATACAATGCACGTCGAATCCTGCACACAGCCTCCGGTGCGCTCGCGTCAATGTATCCCTCGGGCTGCTGCATGTAGATCTCCTCGTCGATGTCTCCATGTAGGAACGCCGTAGTCCCATCCATCTGATATAGCTCCCAGTCCCTACATGCCACCATACTTAGGAGCATGCGTATCGTCTCATACCTCACGACTGGCGCGAAGATCTCATGGAAATCACTCCTTCGCGCTGCAAGTATCCCTTGGCGACAAGTCGCCCTTGAAGCGCACGTCGCCCATCGTTGGTCCCACCTGCGTGGAATAGCCATCTACATCCCAGCACACGACCTCCAGGTGGAAGCGCCATAAGCTCCCACGTACCGCATGCACGCTGAGACTCCATCTCCTCATCCATGGCGCGTATCCATCGGTCTCGATCCGGTCCGAATCGCCTCCATGTACGCGTCGGATCAACACCCTCCACATCGTAGAGCTCGTAGTCTCCGAATCTCTGTGGAAGTCTCGTGGCCCTGCGAGGCCTCTCCCGTGCAATGCCGCTCCGGCTCATCATGTCGTGTCGAGATGTCGGTCGGTGCACCCTGCGTATGCTGCGTGTCATCCATGGTATCATGGTAGACATCATCACCACCATCGGAATCGTCATCGGGAGCCTCCTCTGGTATCGTCGTGCGAGCTCCACCTCCAGCTGGAATCTCCACCTCGAGCTGAGAAGATCCCATCGGAGCGATAGTCTCAACTACCACAGGCTGAGGTGTCTCCTGCGTCTGCGTATCTGTCGCCTCCGTCTGACGTAGAAGTGCCTCCTCATCGAACGTGACGTCCCGACTGTCACGATCCTCCTGGACCCCGGGTCCCAACATCTGTATCCCTTCACTCCTCGAGTGAAACCAACAAAGATGCACCGCCTTGACCTTGCATCCAGCTGTCCCGCTCATCGCTCGGAGTCAGCAAAATACGGACTCCCAAATGCGCGTAGATGCATGTAATCCGGCTTTCAACCGCTCCAGAACTCCATCGGACATCTCGTATCCAATCTCCCATTCGGCGTGCGGTTCAAGAGGTAAACCGCATGGGAGACTGCCTCCGCCCAAACTGCTTCGGTAGACCCGAATGCAGTCGCATGGCTCGTGCCCTCTCCGTGATGGTGCACATGAAGCGCTCAGCCACCCCGTTCTGTTGTGGCGTCTTCGGTGTCGTAAACTCTCGCCGAATCCGCGATCTCTGCAGAACTGCACAAACTCACGGGAAGTGTACTCACCTCCGTTGTCAGATCTCATGCATCTGACACGCATTCCTGTCTCCGTCTCAACTCCGGCTAGCCACTCTCTGAAAATGGCGAAGACCTGTGACTCTCTCTCATGATGTATACCCACACGCGGCGAGAGAAGTCATCAATAAACGTCACAAAGTATCGGCCCCTCCAATAGAATGAGACGGTGTGGGCCCGTATACATCTGTGTGGATCAGCTGCAACCTCTCTGTGCTGCGATATCTTGATGTCCGGAAGCTCACACGCTGCTGCTTCCCCATCACACAGTGCTGGCACAAAGGTATCTCACAACTCCTGATACCTGGCAACAGCCTCTCTGGTGCAGCGCTCGCAATCCCTGATCACCGACATGCCCCAACCGCATGTACCAAAGGACTGCCTGGTCAACGGAATGTGTCGCAACTGACATCTCCTCCGACGGTAGAGCTTGCCATCCAAAGCATAGAGGTTGTTGACGCACAACCTCGCCCTCATCTCGTCATGGCGCCTCTACTCACGAGCATAACTCCAGCTCACCCGCGGAACCCGTAACCGTCTCTGTCGAGGGTCCCACAGAATACCAGGTTCCTGCGAAGCGTCGAAACAAAATATATGTCCCTGATGATCCTGATGGCACCATCGTGTAACCGAAATCTGGCACTTCATCCCTCAATAGCACACTGAGTACCGTCACCGAGCGAAACCGTACCTGATCGACTGGATGAAATCAATGAAAACACTCCTTACAAGGTATAGTGCTTCGTACATGCAGAGTCCATAATCCAGTCATCACTGCCTGCCACCTCGCCAATGGTCAGCGCCTCCTCTCTGACCTGAATATGTGTGGTGGCATGTCCCTCTGCATCACTAACATCCGACTCCGACACATCTGACCGGCCACTGCGCTTCGGACAATGTCTCCTGATGTGTCCCTGCTCCCGCATCGGTAGCATGTATATCGTAGGGGAAGTCTTCCCCTTCCCCTTGCTCGCTCTCGGCTACCATCTCTGCGTCCGCGATCTCCACGTCCACGATCGCCGCGCCCTCGTCTCCGTTGGCCTCTCCCCTGGCCAGTTGTCGACGTACTAGTGTAGTACGCGTCCGACTGCTCATGCTTCAAGCGACCCCAAGTCTCCTGGTCGCGAAGCGCAGTCATAATCTCCTCATACTGCAACGACTCTTTCCCCTGGATAAGAGTTGTCACCAAATGATCGTATGAGTCCGGTAGCGAGCCACAAAGCACCATAGATCGGTCATCATCTCCTGGCTTGACGCCAATCTTCCCCAAATCACCGAGAATCTGGTTGAAGTTGGCGATGTGTGTGCGCAAGTCTCCTCCCTCACGCATCCGCATACCGTAATACTTCCGCATCAACATCAGTTTGTTGGTGATCGTCTTCCCCATGTAGAGTTGCTCCAGCTTCTCCCAAAGTGTCTTCGCTGTGGTGAGCGAAGCCACATCGTACACAACCTCGTCCGCAAGAGATGAACGGATGATGCCCATAGCCGCGGCATCAAGATCCGTCCAATCAGCCTGATCCATCGTAGCTGGTTTCGCCTGAAAGCACCGCGCTCACCCGAGCTTTCGCAAGCTCGTCCCGGATCCTCAACTGCCATAGAGTGAAGTTGCCTCTGCCGTTGAACCGTTCCACACGGTCCTCCACAGAACTCCGGAAGCCATGCTCTACCAATCCACTCTGAGCGTCAACTGAAGGCTCTGATACACCTTTGTTGGGTGTGTCTTTTCACTTGCACCACACACTCGATCGTCGAAAACGCTCTGAGAAATACATGCAACTAAGTGCGGAAACTTGTCACACTGATAAATGTTGTTCGGGAAATACAATGCGAAATAGTGAACACAAAGTGGGCCCGCAAAAATCCCGAAATATCGGCTCTGACGGAATGCGCCCCCACCACCCGTCTGTGCTCCAGATGCGTGCTCGATGCTCCTGTATCGCGTACGTGCAATCCGCGATCACTTCCGACTTCCTGACGGCCCGAAATGCGCCTCGGAAGTCCGCTGTCCCGTATCTCCAAAACCGTGCGTCGGATGACGAAACCGACGTCGCCGTTGGAACCGCAGCGCGTCAAAACCCCCGGGTAGCATCCCCGTCGAAATCCGGGTCGGTCGCCGGAGGTTGCCGGAATCCGGTCACCGGTCGTCTTCTCCGGGAACTGGTTTCGGTCAAACTCGACCAAAACCAACGCGACCAGAACTGATGCGTTAGCCTCCTCCTTGCGGTGCTCTCCGCGCCAACCGTCGCTTGAAATACCTCCCGGATCGGTGAAACCGAGCTCTCCAAGTTTCGGTCGTCGAGATCCCGCCGTCCGGCAACACCACTGCCCAAGACCGGGCTCCCCAAGCTCGCCTCAACACGCCGTGCAAGGATCCGCAGCTGTGAGAATCACCTCCCTCACCGGAGAGAGATCCGAGCCCTCCAAAGGTAGCCCTCTCCTCTTCTCTCCTCTTTGTTTCGATTTGCACCCGAGAGCTCCACACCAAGCAAATGCACGGACCCCTCACCAAAGTCAAAAAAAAATATGGGGTTACGGTGCGTCATAAAATAACAAGAGGAACCTGACAAGGCATCGAGCCCCATTGAAGCAGCTTCCTAGGAAGCTGATGCCCCTGCCTCTTTACTGTTTCTCTGCTTTGGAAACAGTTCATTTTGTGCCACTATTGAACCCAAAACATAAAATCAATCGACGGAGGCAGCACGGGGACGAGGATTCACGTGTTTGGGTACAGAGTCGAAGGTAAAACTAAAAACCCGGTTTTCGATTTTAAAGAAGGATGGAGAGCATGAGCGTGCACCGGGATTTTCGGCGTACGCGGAGGACACAGAAGGAGCTGCGGATTCGTTGAAAGAGCTTTTGGAGTTTGGGAGGAGGAAGGTTCCGAGAAAACTGTGGGGAGAGACGGGGCTTGTTCCTTGCTTTGCTGCACACAATTCGAAATGACAGTCAAAGAAAGGCAATATTTTCAAAATGTTTCACAAAAGAAGAAGATCGTGGTGTTCGAATCTCAGAAAGAAAAGTTGATTGAGGCTGCCCCAGAAGCGCTGCTTGTGCAGGGAGGTTGGAGGCAGAAACAATGAAATGCAACTGCACATCAATGGGATGCTGCAGTTCGTGCAAATGGTAGCCAAACGGCTGAGCTTTCTCCTCAAGGGTGGGTAGGAAGACAAGCTGAAGATGAAAGAGTTCCTCGTATTGAAGAAAGATTATTGGTTGAGGGAGGCAATAATCGTCTGTTGATCCTTGCGAACTCTGCTGAATTAATGTCAGAATCTGAGGATAGTTTACGTAGAGTACATGTAAATCATCAAGGCTATGAAGGCTAGTACCTTAAAAATGGAAATTTTCTGGTTAGTTTCAATTTTATCAGGTATATGACTCATGTTATGTCACTAATTATCCATCATCAATGTTAGATTCTACCATGGAGGCTCAACATTTGGAAGAAAATGTTAATGATGTTATGGCTACAGATAATGGTACAGCTCTCCAACAAATCATGGCTTTTGATCAAGCAAAAAAATTCATTGCTTCTGTGACATGTTTATCTAGCAACACATTTTCACAAGTTCTTCTAAAAGTATCTGCGCTTCTTCGTGTTATTTTAGATAGAATGGGAAAAAAGTTTGAAGAAGACCCAAATTGCTCATGAGAGAAACGAGAAGAAAGGATCTCATTCTGAAGGAAACTTGCCCCGGTTGAGTCAAATCCAGCGTCAAGCTTGCCTTAAAAGCCATCATTCATGCAACAGAGCATCCAAGAGGACACTTGTGGGTGCTTGCAAAGAAGTAAAACTCGCCTGACTCAAATTCGCCATCTAGCTTGATCGGCGAATCATGTGCTAGGGAAAGAGGATACTGCAGGATGTTCAGATGGCAAGTTGCCAGGAGGAATAACACGCCTGAGTCAGATTTGGCGTCAAGCTCGGTCTACAAACAATTGCTCACTGCAAGAAGGTACTGGGGAGCATATGCACAGTCATTTAGATTGCCAAATTCATGAAGGTAATTTATTAGGAGATATAGATAAAACGGACTCGGAAGGAATACATGAAATAAGTGTTTTCAATTCTTTTTCAACAATGGATGCTGCTAGGCAGAAACTGGTGCCTAGTGGTAGGCACTTAGCAATATTGAAAATTATACCGTAGGTCATCTTCTACCTTGTATCACCTTGCTCTCACAAAGTGTATCCAAAGTTTCTCCAGGCAGAGCAGGTGTATGATCAAGTTTTAGATTTCATGTTAGCTGCTTGCTTATTTTCCTGGTTCCTCTGTATTTCTATCAGATGTCCAGAAGGAAGATGCAGCTGCAGAAAAATGTGCAAAGCTAGACAGCCGCCAATCTTTTTTTTTGGGGATTTAGGAGCAAAATCTAGTTTCTCACAAGTGTGGGTTATGAGTTGGTGAAGCATGCGCTTCCTGTGAACTAGTTCCCCTCCTTGAAAATATTATTCTCAGTTTTCTATTAGACATACAGTTCACACTTGAATGAAAAATTTATGAATTATAATTTATAATATATAAATTATTTACTCCACATTAAAGGGAGACAAAAAGTATTGTTACCGAACCATTACATCAATGAGCAATTCTCTTATTTGTTTAATATAAGATTGAAACATATTGATACTTTAAAATAAAATTATACAAAAATAGTTATATCAAACACGTATTAATTTTATTTAAATTATGATAAATTTTATTTTTTTTCTTAATTTTTAATAAATTTTGATAAATAAACAACATATGAAATAAATATTTTATAAATTTTTTTCTTCTTATATTATATATCTTCTTGATAATTAAGCAGTTGAATATTTTCAATTCATTAATGAGAAAACTTCTTCTAACTCAACTTAATTCAAATTAATTTAAATATTAATAATTTAAAATCAAAATAAAATCCAAAACAATAAAAATACAAAAACCCAATCCTTCTTACTCTAAACTGCATATTCAAAATGAGTATGAATTAAAATGACTAAAATCGCAAATACTAATTTTTATGCTTATTTTAATAATTAGAAAAAAAACGAGGGCGTTTCTGCAATTAGCCCAAAAGATTAAAACGACAATTTACAATTAAAAAAAAAAGGGCGCGATCTATCCAAACCGGTAATTTGGTGTAAGATCGGACCGAACCGGAAGTGTTTCCCTGTACGTAAATAAGCTGTAGAAAGTTGAAACACAAACTCAAAAACAAAAAAAAAAAACAAAAAAATTAAGATAGGAGAGAGAGAGGGCTGAATCCTTTGAATCCAAGCTCTCTCCTTCTCCAAATCAATCCCAATTTGAAGAAAAACCCTAAAAAAATCCTGATTCTTTCTATTATTTCCCCTTTTTTTTTTCAATTTCGATTAAAATTTCAATTCTTTTCATAGAAAAAGGATTTGGGTAGTGTTTGATAATCACATGCTCCTTCCTCCCCAACAATATTTGTTGATAGGTTGATGCGACGATCGCATGCCCGAAATCGGGTTGAATCGAAATCCAAATCCAATACCAGCACACCTAAAATGGACCCAGTTAGGCTCCAAATCCGACCCAACACCCGATCCACAGCTCTGTTTTCCAGAAACCCTCGTCAAACCAAGCCAACCACATCTTTCATCGCAATCTCAATCGCCACGTTTCTTGCTTTAGTGATTTTTATTTACATTTTCCTTTTCTCCACCAAAGATTCCAAAAAGTATGGAATCATAATCGACGGCGGCAGCACGGGGACGAGGATTCATGTGTTTGGGTACAGAGTCGAAGGTAAAACTAAAAACCCGGTTTTCGATTTTAAAGAAGGGTTGGAGAGCTTGAGGGTGAACCCGGGATTGTCGGCGTACGCGGAGGACCCGGAAGGAGCTGCGGATTCGTTGAGAGAGCTTTTGGAGTTTGGGAGGAAGAAGGTTCCGAGAAAACTGTGGGGAGAGACGGAGATTAGGCTAATGGCGACGGCCGGTTTGAGATTGTTGGATGTTGAGGTGCAAGAGAGGATTTTGGAGGAGTGCAGGAAGGTGCTTAGGGTGTCTGGGTTTAAGTTTCAGGACGACTGGGCTTCAGTTATCACAGGTAATATAATGTGGATTGTTTCGAGGGAGTTTTGTGAGACAATGTTGGAAAATTTTGATGTGTTTCTGTTTGGAACATGTGAGGAATAGAAGAGTAGTAAGAGGTCTAAGTTCATATTTAGTGATAGAAAGTATTTGGATGATAAAACATGATACTATGTCGATAGACCTATGAATGCAGATTGAATTGCTCTTATAAATGAGCAATGGCTAAAGCTATGAGATTGTCAATGTTTTATGATGTTTTAATTTTGAGCACTTGACTTCTTCTGAGGCGCTTATATGATGGAAATGACAAGGCCATTTGAGTACTTGGCCATGTTTTGAGTGAATTTTGTAAACCAGTGTGGGAAAACTTTGATTTTATTTTAAAAGGGAAATGTGATAAGTGGAAGAGTAGTAAGAGTGGTTAATCTACGGTTTAGGATAATAGCTTATGGTTAATGATAGAGCTTATTGATTTAATAGAATTTCAACTTGAAAATCTCTTGTCAATAGGCCTATTAATAAATGCCAATTAAAGCTATTGTCTCTGCAATATTTTGTGATGTTCTCATTTCGGTACTTAACTTCTTCAGGCTCATAGGAGAAGTAACTAAACATATGCCAAAATGTGGCTGGAGTTTATGATTTGGTTGTCAACTTCTAACCTACTGCAAAAAGATCTTTGATTGTTTGCAAGCAATTTAGCAAAGATGGTTGAGATATGGTAGCGCAATATTTTTAATTTGCCTTCAGTTGGAGTGCTTTTGGCCTCCCCATGCTATAGTTTTGGCAGCAATTGAGAAATAGACCTCTATTGTCATTTTCTTTAGGTGAGGCCTTAAATGATGTCACATTGTAGATTTTTATGTAAGAGTGGGTGTCTGTCTTGGTCCATTTTGAACTAACGACACGTATCAGAGGGAGAACCAACAAAAATGATAGCGATAACTTCTTGGAATATTATAGATGTCGGCATTCCATCTTTTTGTCTGGTGGCTATATTAGTATATAATTTGCTATGTATCCAAAGCTTAAATAAGGATCAGCTCTTGTAGTCAATGCTGGAAATCTTACAATCCTTGTGTTTGTATTATAGTCTCTAATCGCTGATCTGCATTTTTGATGCTAAGTTTGGATGCTATTGTCTTAGGCTCTGATGAAGGGGTGTATGCTTGGGTTGTTGCAAACTATGCACTTGGTACTCTTGGAGGTAATCCTCTGCATACAACTGGGATTATTGAACTTGGCGGGGCATCTGCTCAGGTTTTTTTCATCCATAATTCTTTGCTGCTTCTTGATTCTTTAATTTGGAATATTTCTACATCGTTTTGATAGAGTTAAATTGGATTCTTCCACACCAGAATTTGAAAGTCATTCAAGCTTCTAATTATTGACACCAAGTGCGAGAGTTCCTTGAAGCTATTTCTTGTGTATTGAGAAATTACATCTCAAATTAGTTTGTAATCCACTGGAAAAATTTAGTTGTTGAGCTTATCAACTATGAAGCAGGTGGTGAGTGTGAGCCATGAACTACATTTTGTTGATATTCCTGAAAGACTACAAGTTGATGCATTTCAAGAAACAAGAATTAACATGCAAAAATTTATGGTTGGGAAAGACATCACTTACTTAAAGCAACAAAACTCTGTATTGTCAGAAAGGCGGAAAAGAAGGTTAAAAAACAAGAAGCTATAACTTATCAACTAATTTGCAAGTGCATCTGATGTCCTGGCTTGTAAACAATTTAGCATTTGTGTCCTTGGCTTGACACTCTTAAAATGTATAAGTTGAGAAGCTCATATAAGTTCATGATTAACTTCGCTGCTATACTTATATTTCAGGTAACCTTTATCCCTAGTGAGCCTATGCCTTCTGAGTTCTCTCGCTCCATCAAGTTTGGGAATTTCACTTACAATCTCTACAGCCACAGCTATCTTCATTTTGGCCAGGTAATCTTTGTATGCATTAGCTATTCTTTTACTTTTTTGCTGGTTATAGTTGCCATGCAGGTGTATTCCAAGTGTAGTCATCTTATTCCACAAACATTATGGTTTAGTTGTTTAACGAACTTTGTTGCTGATGAGATGCTTTGGTATGCTTTGCACAGCCAAAATTAAATGGACTGAGAATATATTTTTGTTTATAAATTGTGGAAGTAGATATGACTGATTAGCTGTCCTTCTGCCAAGTGTTTTTCTTCATCCTTTTAAAACAATAATGATAATTGCATATCTAACTTCTAACTAATGTCAGTATTGTTTCAATATGGTTTTGCATTGTGATTTTTGTAGTATTTCATTAGCGATTCTGTCAGGAATTCAAACTTGATCTAGGAGCTTTTATCTTTTGTCATTTTTGCAGAATGTTGCACATGAATCATTGAGGGAATCACTCATTAAACGAGATTTCAGTCCAGGTATGTTTCAATGCCTTTGCTTTCTGCCAAAGTTTTGCAGGCTTAGAAGTACTTGAAGAAGTCTTAAAAGGTACTTATAGTGCCTTGAATTCAAACTAGGAAATTCAGTCATGCTGAGGTTTTCTTTAATCATCTTTGTGAGTCTTGCATTGTTAAAGCCTGAGGAAGAGATCTAAATTTTATATGAGCACTATTTATATATTACAGTTTTGACTATTTAGGCTGGTTTTGACTGTTTAATTCTGAAAGTTGTTTTCTTTGCCTTTGGTCATTTATGGCTATTCATAATGGACATTATGGAAAAGGTTGTTAGAATTAAAGTTTTTGTATCGCTTATTTTCATAGGATCTTTGTTACTTTTGATAGAGATGGCATGGAGTTGGTTAAGTTATTATGTTTATTTTGCTCATTTTTTGTTCCTTATCTCAATGCAGCTGCTGACTCTCTTCCTAAGGGAATGTATATAGATCCTTGTACACCTAAGGGGTACTTGCCTGAGTCATCGAAACTTTCGCTAGTTTCTATGGCTGAAAAAAGTAAATATATTTCTGAACTTCAAGCTAGGGGTAACTTCTCGGAGTGCAGATCTGCTGCACTAATGCTGTTACAGAAAGAAAAAGGTTAGAACCTGTCTTAGAACCACAACATTTATTGCATTACATTGTGCCACAGGATGATAATCATTATATATTCTGAGATACAGAGAAATGTTCCTATGATCGCTGTTATTTGGGGTCAGTTTTCATGCCTAAGCTTCAAGGGAAATTTTTGGCTACAGAAAATTTCTTCTATACGTCAAAGGTATAATTATAATCTTTCTTACTGGCTTATGCATGCTTAACTTTTGCCTGTTTTTATATGCCTTACATGGATTTTTTTAGGAAAAAAAAGCACACATCCTGAACCCTCGTATTTAATGCTTGAAATATACTGAGTTTCTGTTTATGTAAGACTTCCATTTCTTTGTCTGCCTCCTGCTGTGATAGTTCTTTAGGTTGCGCCAAAGGGCCTTTCTTTCTGATCTAATGATAGCGGGGCAACATTTCTGTGGAGAGGATTGGTCAAAATTGAAGAAGAAACACCAATCACTTGATGAGGAAGATCTGTTGCGCTATTGTTTTTCTTCAGCGTATATTGTGGCCTTGCTTCATGATAGCCTTGAAATTGCTTTGGATGATGAAAGGTATGTTTCATTCTTTACCAGTTAAGTGTCCTCAAAAGCTAACAGGCTAGATTAGTTCTATTCAATGACTTAATAGGGCATTGTGGATTTCCTCCATATGAAAATATTGAATAGGTGTCTTGCATTTTGGGCAGTTTGGCAATAGATTATTCATTCTCTGAACTGAAAAATCACTAATGGGAATTTAATCTTGAACAGGATAACCTTTGCTAACCAGGTGGAAAATATACCACTAGATTGGGCATTGGGAGCTTTCATATTGCAGAGCACAACCAACTCGGATGTGCAGCAACCTGACTGGATAACTACCATTATCAGCAAAGATTCACCCACACTGCTTTCCATCATTGCAATTTCTGCAATATTGATGTTCATAGCTTGGTCTATATCAAAATGGAGGAAGCCCCAGTTGAAGACAGTGTATGATCTAGAGAAAGGGCGATATATAGTTACTCGTATAGGTAGAAGTTGATAGCATTGTCGAAAGGAGATTGAACACATCCTTATGGTTTTGCAGTCAAGGAGATGTCTTATGGTATTATCTTTATGCTTCCTTGCTTTACCGTACCCTCTTAAGACCACCATGTCAGTGGGAAATGTAAGATTGTATATCATTGAGTTTCGACGTAGGATTTAGTGTAACAATTTCATTGGGAACTAGGATAGAAGATTAAGATTCCCATTTTTGTATTTACCAGGAACCAAAACCCTTAGTTTATTATACCACATCCCCTTTCATTTTACCTATATACGACAGGATATAGTTAAGGAGTGTATCATGGATTAGTTGTGGGGGGTATTCTCAGAGCTGTACTCTCACTGCTTCATGAAATGTGTCTAAGGTGTGATCTTTAGGCTTTGTTGTTGTTTTGGTATGGAAAAAATATTGTTCATGTCTCAAATGTTTGTTCTTTATGTATCTTGCAATATTCTTCTTTGTTCATTCATTCCTTTGGTAACCAACAAATAAATCTGAAAATTTAATGTGGAGCAAAGAAGAAAAGCAAAAGAAATGGACATGGAAAAATTGCTGTTTATGGATTGGATTGATGTCTAAATCTTGACAGCTTGATTACAGTTGGACTCATTTGGTTATTGTGATAAAATCATTTGCCATATTCAATCAAAAGTTCCATCAAGGGTAGTGCTAAATCAGGTTAAAAGGTTGCAAATTTTAAAAATTAATAAAGTTTATAAAATTTAAAAATTCAACCGACGGTATATTGTATAATAATCCTAAACAAAATTCATATGTATTATCTAAAATCTATTATATTTACTAATTAGAGTATAAAAATTCAAGATTTATCGTGTATAAATTTTTATTTAAGATGGAGTAAATACAATGTAAAAGTCAACCATCTTCTCTATTTCTTAGAATCCCAAATGTACCATCCTATAGAAGTGTTTATTAAACATGAAAACAAGTTGATCTAAACCAACATAGCATCATTATTTATTGAGTCTAGATAAAGCTTTGACCATTCACTTGGATGAGAAATGGGCTATTAAATTTCTTTTTGCTTGATAGGTACTAAAACATTTTGTCCCTTGTTTCATCAATTTGCATGAAGAATTCAAAATTGCATTGATTTTTTAGTACAAATGAAAATGAAGATGCATTGATTAAAGCAGAAAAATACCATTTTTGTTGCAGGGTTTTCTTGATCGATGTTTTAATTGTATTTTTTAAGGATAATTAATATTAAAAAATATATTGTTTAATATAATAATTTTAGAAAAATATTTTTAGAACATCCATCACTTTGATTGCTTCACTTTGACCAAACCCACTTTATATATATATATATAAAATAAATGATCATCCAAAAGAGAATTCACCCAAATCCCATTTTGATTAGGCTATTGTCCTAGCCTACCTTCATAATAAGGAAAGTGACATGCATGTCTGCCCCAGATCTACAGGGTCAAATGCCCTTTTGCTATGAATACCAAACCCCTAATATATTAATTAATACAACTATTATAAGCATATATACATCTACTGTTGTAGAAAGAGGCAAAGAGAGAATAAAGGTCAATGCTTTGATGTTTAATAAATAGAATTAAGGGTAGGAAATGAAACTTGAGTTAAGAAAAAGATACCCAAAATTCAAAATTAGGAATTTGATTTGAGCCCATATATATTTAAATTGGTTACCATTCAATTATTCTATTATAAATTTTCATTTAAATACAATTTATCTTTAAAAATTCATAGTAGAAAGAGTACAACAAAAAATCCGTCTAAGTCCCAACAAATATATTTATTAGGTAATGAAAAATAAATAGCTAAAAAGCAATTAAAAATGAAAAAACAAAAAGCAAAAAAGTGTAATAATTGAGTTAATGCTTGATTCCGGGCGCCAACCGCAAACCAGACAAAGCACCGAAAGAGACGACGGGGTCAGCCAGCAAACGCGTCGATGGCAAATTCAAAATCCCGAAAATACCCTCGGAGCCGTTTGAATTGACGTCACCAATGTTTCTCGACCTTTAATCCCTAATCATATTAATTATTCGCATTTTCGTATCTTAATTTTCTATTATAAATATAAATTATTAATCTAATTTTATCGGGAATTTATTATTCGTATTATTCGTGTGTCTTAATCTTATTTTATAAATAGAATCCGATATAATTAATTAAAAGTATCAAAATTTTAAATACGATTATACATATATTTATTAATACGGAAATATTTTGAATTTTATAAAAAAAAAGTATAAAATGTCGGAGCATGGAAAATTTAGGAAGGAAAAACGCGTTGGAAGGGGAAAAGCTTAATTAGAAAATTGCTCTCCTATTTCTTCGTTTTCCTAAATCAAACACAAATCCCCCCATTTTCTCCGCTAAAAGGTAAAATTTTTTCAAGAATTTCGTTAATTTTTTTTCCTTCTCTGTTATTAGATTTCTTTTGAATTTTTTTTCTGTCCCCATTCTCTTATTTGTTCCGAAACCTCCGATCCGCTGCTGTTACTCAGCGCGATCTCGGGTTTCT
>NW_018397283.1:695113-699656 GCF_002168275.2 Theobroma umbraticum
TGGATATCATTTTGGTGATTTTTTTATTTAACTTAAAAGAATTTAAAAAAAAAGTTTTGATTTTTGTTAAAATTTGTAGAAATTATGAGTGATCACCTGGTGTTGTATGTGGACCGTCTGGTAAGGCCGGTTCCCGTACAGCCGTTGGAGTCGGAGGCTGGTCCTTCCACCGAGATTTCTGGACCGTCGTGCTCCGCGGAGGATAAGGAGAAGGGGGTCGTCCGAGGAGGCGAGGAGGAGGACGACGACGACGAGGAGGAGCCGCTGATTCAGGCGGCGGAGTGCCGCATTTGCCAGGAGGAAGATTCTATTAAGAATCTTGAGACTCCTTGTGCCTGCAGTGGCAGCCTCAAGGTAATTTCATTTAAAAAATATATATATATTTTTTGTAATTTTCGTTTATTTTTAATTTTTCATGATAACTTGATCAAGAATATATTTCCTTTCGGAAATGTAAAGAGCATTTTTTTTTCTAAAGCTTTCGAATGAACCTAATACTTGCTTTGGAATTTTTAATGCTTTATGAAATGAATTTTTTTTTTATATGCATTCTGCTGAAATTCTATATGTTTTGAATTGCAGTATGCACATAGGAAGTGCGTGCAGCATTGGTGCAATGAGAAAGGAGATATAATCTGCGAGATATGTCATCAGGTATCCTCTTGCCTTAATCCTTTATAAAAAGTTGTCAGTTTTTTTTGTTGAGAAACATGCATCGCCTTCGCGCAATTCGTATGTCACCCTTTTAAGTTGTTAGAAGATTTTGAACTATCACTTTTAGGGCTTTTGTGTCAGTAAAGAATGGAAAGTTTGTGGATTTTGAAGTAAGGAGTTGCACAGGATTGTGGAAGAAGTTCAATCAACTGCTTTTAGGAAGAATATCAACTTTTGATTCATGAGAAGAGCTCTTGTGTTACAAGCCTCGGCTTATCATGTAGCGCTTTTCAATGTTGTTTTACTCCTCAGCATTTATCACAAGAGTGGTTCAATGTGCCATCTTTTAGGCATTATTATCTCTGTTCACATATGTTGTTATATTATTAATTTATGTTTAGTGGCTATTGATATTTGGTTCTCATGGCTCCTTGCTGATATGTTCTTTATTTTTATCTGCTGTGCAGCCTTACCAGCCTGGTTATACTGCTCCACCTCGTCCCCATTCTGAAGAAACCGCTATAGATATTGGGTAAGTTTGATTTTCTGACATGTAACAAATGTTCTATGCAATGGTTGGTGGTTGGTGACTTTTTCTATTGATAAAATTGAGTGTATGCTGTTTGATTTGTAAAGCATGATGTCCGTCAAAAACTTTGCTCTAAATTTGCAGTAGAAATATTAGTCTGTATGTTCTGTTCAGAGGATTCCATTGTAATCATTTGTGTAACTGTCTTATAGTGGAGGCTGGACAATCTCTGGCACCCCTCTGGATTTGCGTGATCCTCGCCTCTTGGCCATTGCAGAGGCAGAACGCCAATTTTTGGAAGCAGAGTATGATGAATATGCTGCATCAAATGCCAGTGGAGCTGCATT
Source organism: Theobroma umbraticum (assembly GCF_002168275.2). Classification (NCBI taxonomy): domain Eukaryota; kingdom Viridiplantae; phylum Streptophyta; class Magnoliopsida; order Malvales; family Malvaceae; genus Theobroma; species Theobroma umbraticum. The sequence goes on from NW_018397283.1 coordinate 696,644, forward strand.
TTGCCGTTCAGCTGCTCTAATTGTAAGCTTTTTGTTATGAATCCGCTGGACATTTTGAATATCTAATCATGTTTTACATGTACTGCTGAACATCCTTGTTGTAGTAAGTTTAATTCCCTGAAATTGGACGATTGTCAATTCTACATGGTAATATATTAGCCTTGTGTCAAGGGAACATTTTGACAAATTGATTTGGAGAAAAGAGTTTGCTTAGATGTCTGAGCTTTTAACTCGAAGATCTTTATGTTCATGGTACATAGTTTTGCTCTCTTTTTTCCCTTATCTGGGCATAGTTATTCCATGCAGTGGAGGAACCTACTTTTTACTTAATTTTTGGGTTTTAGCTCCCAACTTCCCTCCATCTCAAGGGAAGCTTGGGCCACCAGAGCAGTGATGCGATTCCACTTGGGCCACAATGGCAGTGGCCATCTCAGTTATTATTTCATGCCAACAACTTTTCTTTTGGTTTCTTCCTTTTTCTCCCTATGGTTGGGCATGTTTTGCATAAGCAGTGGACAGACATTGTACCATCCTTTTAGGAGCTTCAGCTCCCAACTTTGCTGTCTGATGGAAAACCACCCAGATTCTGCCTGGGTCACAAGCATCTCAGTTGATAATTTTCATGCTAGCAACTTTCTTTTGATTCTTTTATTTTTGTCTTTTTTCTTAATTTAAAAAAGTTTATTTTCTTTCATGAACCACATAATTAAGATTTGATTTTAAAATGATTGATTTTTTTTTTCTTTTTTGTCAGTTAATGGCACTTCTGTTATTGCGGCATGCATTGACTGTTCCGGATGCTGATGGAGATGATGATGATGTGTCTACTTTTTTCTCTGTAAGTTTTGCCTAAAGCTGCATTTGCTGCTGTTATTTCACCTATGCACTTCTTAAGCATTTAGCAATTAACATTACAGGCATTATACCATTGAGCCATTTTTCTTAAAGTGCTTGGTTTCTTGCAGCTTTTCTTGCTTCGAGCTGCTGGATTTCTCTTGCCATGCTACATCATGGCTTGGGCCATCAGTATATTACAGCGCCGAAGGCAAAGACAGGTTATTGTCTCATTACATGTACTTTAATTTGAAATTCTGTGTTTGTTTCTCTTCCAGAGGAAGCCAGAAGGGAAAAGCAGCAAGCTAAACTAAGATTCTTTATATATATATATATATATATATATATATATATATCTTCTGGCTTTTCTTCAGATCTTGAAACCATACATCATAGACATAGTTTGTGTTTGAGTTGATATTGAAGCTTGTACCATTATATGTATCAGGAAGCAGCAGCGTTGGCTGCAACACAGGTTGCTTTCGTGTTACAATCTGGGCAACGTAGGGGTATGCAGTTTACCATTGCATCAGGACCAGCGGTGACTCCACACCAGGAAAGTGTTTGACTTAAGAGGAATGCGTGAAGGTCTGGCACTAACATTATATTGGTTGTTGAAGGGTAAATGAGAACGGTTCGCCTATCAATAAACCTGAAAAGCTTTTTATTTTTTATCTCCAAAATAGATGGTTGAGAAAGATTCGGAGAAAGTTAGGGTAGCCTTCAGTCATTTCCATGTCATGTACCCATCATTGTGTATATGTATATACGAGCTTCAAAGCACTTAAGCTTGAGCTACCCAGGTCTTGTGAAATGCAGAATTCTCTCCATCTTCAGTTCCAATGTCCTAGTGTGCTTTCTTTTCCGGTCATTACTGTTTCAGTTAAAACTCTTCTGTTGTAGCGCCGTATGTGCCGGCTGTAGGATACCGCCCGAAGGGGACTGTGATGCAACAAAAGAATGAGAAATTCATATTTCATGTACCATGGTAAGTTTGAGATGCTTTTGTGAGGGGAGAAAAAAAGTGGCAAGCATATGCTCTCATCATGATCTATAGGAACAATCCTTAAAGTAAAGGCAGTCGAGAGCATCTGCCTTTAACATATGTTTTTGGGTGACATTCCGTTCTGTAGTCCTTCCCCCTTTCTGGTTTGTGTCCGCTAGTGAAAAACTTATTCACGCACACAGATACGTTATGGACTCGAGTTGCTCGACAAGATATTCACATAATTTCATTAACAGAAAAGGAAACAGTATCTAAGTTGATAATGCCGAGATGTCGATGTCGATTTTAAAATCTAATGGATTCGAGTATTTTAGGTATAAAACGAAAAGAAAAGAATCAAAACAGGGAATGGTTCAAAGAGTTGGGAAATGATCTGTATCAAATTAGGAACTCTAGTCACTTTATCTTCTTTAACTTTGCTTTGTTACACTTCTTTGTCTATATATTTTTTGCGCAGTGGCTTGGTCCAGGCTGACTGCGGATGGACTCATTGCACCACAGGGCGGACCGTCGCGGGGAGGCTGCTCGACGAAATGGGCCCTTTGGTTTTGAATCAAAGTACTGAAAAGTTACAACTTTAAGACCAAACCCTTCAAAGAATCTACAAAAGCCGTAATTTGGCCATTTTTTTTCACCTCTTTTTAATTTTTGGGTTTTCCTTTTACTAATAAGTAATAACAATATTCCAAAGTGGACACGGTCCTGGCCAGGATTCAATTGATTTTGGTCATGGAAAACCACCTTTAACAGCTAGAACAACCAGCGTATCTAATCAAGTACATCTAACCTTAACCAAGTACTCACCCGTACAAAAATTTAGGCAGGTCCCACCCTTTATATATATATAATAATCGAAAAAATAAAATTCAATTTAGTTATGTATTTTATTATCAAAATATTGAAAAAATAGAGATTTACTCATAATATTTTATAATAATTTTTAAATTAATTAAGTATGTGATTTGTATGTCATTTTTATAAGCACATTCAATTTTATTCATTTAACAAGAAGTTACTTACGAAAGTCTTAACTCGAGAGTCACATTTGGTGGTAAGTTATCGATAAAGACTTGCTTAGTCACTAATCTCGAGAATTGAAGGTGTTCAATAGATCGTAATCAATTTTATCTCTTTGCGATCATTTATATTAATTTAAATTTAAAAATTAAATTT
>NW_018397283.1:699756-741485 GCF_002168275.2 Theobroma umbraticum
AAATAAAAAAAAAAAAAAAACCTTTATAGCATATTGCCTTTCGGCCCTGGAAAATGGAAGAATTGGTCAATCCTTGTTTCAGTAGTAGAGCCATTACTTTGTGTCAAATTGTGCACCCAATGCGCGTGCTTCCTTGATGATGACTTCATTGTCCGGACATTGTTCTAATCCATTAAGAGGTTTCTTGACTCTAATTCCACACCCTTTTCAGGCTTTGTTCCTTCCTAGCTTACTCAGTGTCCTCAATTCATTCACTACCTTAATCCTGTCGTTTTTGGGTCCTGCAGCAGATGCGATGAAAATTTTTCTCTCACTGTTTTTTTATATATAAATTCGTATTCTTTACACGTCAGAAGAAATATTAAAACGTCATTAAAAAAAGATACCCCGTCCTAAATATCGAACATGAAATGATATCTTATGGAAATTTTCTCTCTCAAAAGAGAGATTTGATGCCTCCCTATTGAATTGTATTTGAGCTAGATTTGTTCCTTGGATTCTAATAAAGCATGATTGAGGAACAAAGGATTAACCTCAGTCGCAAAACATAAAAGACAAAATATCACATCTTGAAAACCAAACAGGCAGGGGGGAAGGTTTTGTACAACCATCCCTTTTCCTTCAATTAATTTGCATACTGACGTTTTAACTTATTGCTCACAGCTATGCGAGTCTGGGTTCATGAACGCTGTTCATGTCTAGTATGATTCAACTTACTAATACTAAAATTGGTTGGTTTATGTAAAAATAAATGGAATTTAAAGCATTTTTATCGAGTCAAACATGAACCCAAATTTAAAATCTAAAATGAAGATTAATGTGAATTAACGTGTAAAGTTAAGAAAATAATCTGTCACACGTTTTTTAATTCGTGATTATAATAATCTTCAAAAGTCTTAATATTATTAAGATAAGATTTGTATTGGATTAGTACATTGAGTTAGGTCGGGCAATTTCAATCAAAGCTCCATAACGTGAATCAGAGGAACAAACAAACTTGTTGGCAAAAGCATGAAACAATACACGATGCATGCTATGTATGACTTTGTAAGGAAAACACACACAAAGGTTTTTTTTTAAGAAATAAAAACATGGCTTGCCGCCACATCAAGTTTTGCCTTTTGCTTTTGGAACAACACGTGGAAGCATAGGAGGATTATGATTAAGGGATGGCCATGGCCCCCTCTCTTAAATTTTAACATTAATTTTTTTTTAAAAATAGTCGGTGCCTAATCGTATCAAATATTAAATGAATACAGAAGGTTTCTGTGCTTGAATTAATCTCTCCCCTCTAATCCTTGTGTCTCCTGTCTTGTTCATCAATAGCCTTGATTAAATTCCTGAAAGATTAAGTTATCTGGAAGGTAGGGGTCAATTTTATGATCATGCTTGGGTGATTAAGTAGGTGGGTTTGTCCTCCCCAAGAAAGGACAGTCATGATAAACCAAGCCCTCAACATGCCTTAATAGTCAAAGATGAACTTCCCTGTGTGAGGCTTTGCTTGGGTTGCAAAATAAGGGAAGACCTTCGTTTTTGCTCTTGGCCTCTTCGGATTGGGGTTTCTCTCCAATTCTTACAAGCGTATAACAATTCCTTTGGAAAACGAATTCACTCACATAATTCTCTGGCACAAAAGCTTGGAAGGAATCACCCCATCAGTTACTTGCTAAAGAAGTATAAAATTTGGAATCTGAGGCAGCTGAGAGCTGACAAAATGGGGCTCTCTCTGTCTGTCTTTCAAAAGGGTGGTGGAGAGAGAGAGAGGAGAGTGGAGGGACAGCCTCGGCCAAGGAAGCAACAAAACCTGTAGCAAATCTCATTTGCAGAAAGAAAGAGGGATGAGCTGGTTTAGGGGCTTCGAATACACTGTCCTTATGCAAACTGTGCATCAATTTCATCCGCCACGCACACATGCCTTTGGTACGGGTTGAATCTGCAGGGCACTGCTCCATATTAAATATCAAAAGTAATATATTCTTACACTCCCAAGCTGGATCCTGAAACATATTTACCGCTGGAAAACTAACCTAAGATGGAAATCATTTGGGGGAAAATAAAGGTGAACAAAACGTGGGTGGTTGAAATCTTCTGTAAAATTTTCTGCAGGGTCCCCTCCTGCATCTAATCTTTTATATTATTATCCTCTCAGTTTCTTTTTCTCTGATACTCTTTTGTATTACACTAAATTTTTTTTTTTTTAATTTGGGCTGAGAGAGAGCAATCAGTTTTCATTATAACCATCATCATCACCCTCATGTTCTTGCCATTTATACATGGCATAGAAAGCTTCATAGCCTGTATTCACACCTAGTAAACCAACAAAGAAATGCTCTCAAGCTTAGCTAAACCCTAACCCCACAAAAAGGTCACCCCACACCCCCCGCCCCCCCCCCCCCCCCCATAACCACATCAGGCCTTCACCTTATTTTTATGTTTTAAAATTCTTTTAAGCCATGGAGCTAATCAACACTAAACCTTCCCGTACGCACAAGCTGAGCCCTCATCAGAGACACAACCCACAACGCCAAGAGCAAGTCTTTATTGCTCCTCAGGAACTGCACCAGCAACATCATCTCTACACACAACATCACCAGGAAATGGTGGTTTCCTACAAAGAGTGCCTCAAAAACCATGCAGCGAGCTTGGGTGGACATGCCCTGGATGGCTGTGGGGAGTTCATGCCTAGCCCTACTGCTACCCCAACTGACCCTGCCTCCCTCAAGTGTGCTGCCTGTGGCTGCCACCGCAACTTCCCCGCCGTGACCCTTATGATGGTCCTGCTTTCATCCAACCACCTGCCACCACGGACTAATCCTAGCTCAAGTCCAAGCCCAACCCATAGCCGGGGTCCGAGCCCCAGCCCAACCCATACCCCATCCTCACCAGTCCCATACTCTTACTACTCTTCTGCACCCCACATGCTGCTGGCCTTGAGCACAGGCTACTCAGGGCCGTTGGATGAGTACCACCATCACCTAAACCACCCAAATCCAACGATGGGAAGGATAGAGAACCACAGCAACAACAACCCAAGTGGGAGGAAGAGGTCGAGAACAAAGTTTAGCAAGGAACAGAAAGAAAAGATGCATGCTTTTGCTGAGAGGCTTGGTTGGAGGATGCCAAAGAGTGAGGAAAGATTGATAGAGGAGTTTTGCAATGAAGTTGGGGTTGATAGAGGAGTTCTCAAGGTTTGGATGCACAACAACAAGAACACTTTTAGCAAGAAAGAGATATTAGCAGTTGGTAATCTCAATATTGACAGCAACAACAACAGTGGCAGCAATGAAGGTAATGGAAATGGCAATGCTGGAGTTAGCTTTGATTCCAATAGCGACATCCACAACAATGATTGTAGTATTCAGCTTCATGTTTCTACTATTAATGGGTCTTCATCTGCATCTTAATTTGGAAACGATGCTGAAAACTTTGATAGAAAGCAGCAGGCTTTAGTGGGTATTTTTGTTGCTTTTTCTTTTTTTCTATTTTTTGGACGTTTTTAACCTTTGTTTATGGCCTTAGAGTTATTTTATCTTTTTTTTCTCTTTTTTCGCTGATTAGTAAATCTAATTAGTAGTTTGGAGGTGCAAGAGGAAGAGAACTGAGGATATGACTTGTGGGGATAACAATTAAAGGGAATTACTTTGTCATTGTTAATTCTATCTGCTAATTGATGTTTGGACATATAGCATAATTCTTTTGTCTTCTAGCTCAGACTTGATAGTTGCCTTTCTTTTCCCATTCTCTCTTGTTTGTAGTGCCTTCCTTGCTGAGTTCTCTTTGGTATTATCCACTTCCCTAACATCCTCTAATTCCTTTAATGTGTCCAAAAAACTGGGTTTTGCTCAAATTCTGGGCGTATGATCAGTTAGGAGATGTCCTTGTGCAAGTCACATTTTGTCTTTTATTCATTCATGAAGAATCCTTGACTTTTGCAGCAAAAATGTTCACCACATTTGTATTATTCAAAGATAATGGCTCTGCCTCTACTTTGGGTTTGGTACACCTTAGGCTGAATTAAACCCCAAATCTTTTTCCTTTGTTTATTCCCAACAAAAAATCATCAAACTTACCCTGTGACCCTACATGAAACAGTCTCTACCCCTTCTATATTTGTCATTTTTCCATTAGCTTGTTCAATATTCTGGCTTTCAACATGCCTATTTTTGTATGTCATCTCTTCTCATCTAATCTTCCAAGGCAAGCATGCAGGCTCTTGTTTTTTAATTAAAAAAGGTTAGGTGACAATAAAAATATTACTTTGAACATTGCCACCTTTCCCCTTTTTGTAAGTGCCTAATGATAAGCAGCAAAATCGAAGTTGCGCTAGTTTAGTTATAGCTTAATAATTTAATAATTGATCCACTTGTCTGATCCTTCCCTAAGTTTTGACGTGTTACATTTCTTTAACATTTCTTTTTTTCTTTTTCTTAATGGTCTTTGGCAGCCTTCAAAGCTCAAAGATGGTGGTTCAATTTTTAGCTCCTTTTTTTATATATACTTTGCTTCCCTTTCTGGCCGGCTTTGACCCCAACTTAGATTTTGATTCTGCTTTCTTTAATATATTTAAGTGAGTTTAAAGAAGCTTAAATATGGATTTAAAATCACAACTTTCCCTTAATAAAGAAAACAACATCTAGTATAAAATATTCTCTTTTTTTATAGTTAAACCTAAAGATATAATCATTTGGTTGTACATTTTAATCTAATATTCTTTAATATTATCAATAATCTAAATTATGCATGAAAGGGAATAGGAAAGAAAGCTAAGGTGGGAATTGGAGAAAACTTATAAATTCAGATTTGAAAGTTCAGTTGTAGGATCATCTGCTGCTTGCTCTGTCTCATCAGTACAAAATTTACATGTAGAACTAGGAGGAGTCAAATGCAAGCAGTGATCAGTTCTGTTTTCCAACCAAGCTAATCTCCTCTCCATGCTCAGTACTCCGACATGCATGATCCGCATGTCAACCTCGGCGACCCTGGCACAAGAACGAAGTAAGATGTAATAATCGGCATGAGCAACGTAAATCACGGCACCTTCATCCTTCTTCCTTGCGTAGTGAAGGTAACTGAGTCTCTTCAGCTTGACCCTTGGTGGGATATAAAGGAACCTGTTCTCCTCCATGTTTTTCTTCATCAGTCTTATTGCTCTATGTTTGGAGTTCTCTGCCAGAACTTTGTCGCTGGTTTCTGAACTTTCATGTTCCTCTGAAGTCTGGGAAGAATGCTCAACATCCTCCATGTGTTTCTGCGAGTATAAATCATCAAGGGAAGTCCTTCCGTCTTTGGAGGGACTACTATGACATTCGCTATCTCTGACCCTTTTGTCCACTTTGCAGCCAATGTCATCAGCGCTCCTATAATGTTCTCCCACGTCTTCTGCTGCCTCAGAACCCTGCAATCAACATAGGTAATAATAATTGGAATATACAAGAATTTGCTATTTGCTAACTTGAAACATACATTCACGAGAAGCTTATGGTACATTTATGAAAGACCACCCAAAGAGATGACCACCAAATTCTTCCAAATGTGACGGGAAGAATAGAAACAGATCAGAACCAGGTCAGAATGGCCCCCGATAAGCCTCAAGAAGGACAGCTAACACAACATGACAACCTTATAATTTGAGAGGCAGAAAAATGTAAAGGAAAAAATGAAAGGATATTAATAGAATATTTGAAATTTAGGACAAAACAAAAATCCAACAATATTCAGTCTTCTTCCAACTTGCAACATAACATATAGTAAATGCAAATAAAATTCAGCCAAAATGGAACAACAGAATTCCAAATTAAAGGCAAGGTCACAGACCATATTAACAAAAGAATTCTAAGTTACAGGCAAGGTCACGGACCATAGTAAGCATGAATCCATCTGCATTAACTTCAACAACTCCAATAAAAATTAAGCCAAAGTTTATGAGTTACCTTTTCTTTCTGATAAAAATCCCAAAACTTGTCAATTAAACCTTTCTCCTCGTGATAAAAGTCCAGGGGCAGCTCTGATCCAGCAAAGATCACGTCCTGACAGAATCGTAGATAGTTTGGCATGCTTTCAGAAAGATCTGTCACTGCATGGTAAAAGAAACAAGTCAAGTAAAGGACAAGGGAAAAAGGGAGGGAGGAGGGGGATGGCTCACAAAAAGGGAAATTCTAAAATGGTTAAGCTAGCTAAATTCATAATCCCAGGAGTCAGTGACAGTATCATACATTTAACATCACGGTCTGCATAATTAATCTCGTTGAATCTTGCTTCAAGGTTGCACAAAAGCTCCACGGCATCAAACTTGGATTCATGATCATGTAATGAGTTTCGAGCGGAACTAGTACCAATATCATTCACATGAGGAGAACCAGAACAATCCTCTGCATGGTCCCTCCCTTTAGGACTACTTTTGGGGTCCTTACTCACAGCTTCATTAGATTTGCTAGGGAGATTATAACAAGACAAACTCTTTTCCCACACCCCAAATCCATTTATGTTATATAGAATCCGTATTGCTACCACCAGTATTGACATCACATAGACACGAGTAGAAAGTCCACTATTATTAGTTGACAACCTTAATTCTGGAGGCAACGCCCACTCATGTATGCGGCATGCATGCGGTAGAATCTTCTCCACTGGAAGAGATAACTCCTTTAGATATCTGGAAGCAATTGCATAGAAATTCACTGGTGGTAAATTCAAGCCTATGCACTCAGCAATTTTAGCTGCCAGTGATTCCAACTTTTGAGCAGGAACAGCATGCTTAGGCCTAAACATACTCCTAAGACTTAAAGGAAATGGAGGCAGAGATCGTCCGATGCGTTTTTCAATTTCAACAAAAGCATCAAAATAGGTAAGCTCCCCTTCAACTGACCACTTAATGATGTCTGTTGCTAAAACTGCTTCCCTTGCAACATGACATCCTAGAAAAGAAACAGCTAAAGAACAAGATAGTGGAATCCTTCTTCTTAAGTCCTTAAACCATATAAATACTGCTCTCTGACCATGTCTGTTGTGAGGTTCCGCCTTGTAAGAAGCAGGTTGCTTAAAATCAACAGTTTCTCCTAGGAGGAGGGGAAAATTGCACATAGTAACAACGAAGTAACATTATTAATAGTGACTATCTAAAGGGGAGGAGAAAGAGAGAGAGAGAGAAGAAAACAACATAAAGAATTGCATGTAAAGAGTAAGGAATAAAACATTTATCACCTTCTCATCCAGTATGCTGAACCACCTTTGATAAGAATAATTTTCTTATTCATCATCAAAAATTGAATGATAAGAAAATTTTCAAATTGCCATGAAACTACAGCACCAACCAAATTTTGGAAAATGATTTTCACCAAACTGAGATATTTTTATTCATATATTCATATTTTCAGCTAAAGCTGAAATTAAACTTCTACTCTCTTTTCCAAATGACAAGAATGCCAAGATCAGCATATGACAAATCCTCCTTAACTATTACCAAGACCTACTAAACCATTAAGAGCAGCACTAATCTGTTGCATGCAATCAAATAGCTATAAAAAATAAACTACAAACAACAACAATCTTTTTCTTTTTCTTTGCAGGATCAGAATTACTAAAGAACTAATACTACCCTTAATACTCCAATATCACTACACATGGCCCACATAGTGCCTTATTGACATTGACAAGTTTTTCATCTACTCATAATTCTGCAACTAAAAGGTAAATAACAGAAAAGGTTTAAAAATAAATACAGCCAATACCTGATTTTTGAATCTCAGACTGTCGTATAGCCTCATCAGCCCAATCATCATCAAAAACTCTAGTGCTAGCCACAAACCTCAACCAAATAGTTCCAACTATCCCACAAATCAAAGGTTTCACATTAAACTTCTCCACTAGAGCCTCACATTGAGCCTGTATCATCATCTGCAACCCCATCACATACCTGTTCCGAACCTCCTTGTAATAATCTTCACAACTATATACATCCATAGAGTATGCCCCAAAATCACTTGTGCCTGTGGGCCCCACACCATCCAAACCAGCATCATCTCCCATTCCACCCTGCTTATCATCATGATCTCTGGGCTCTTGGGTCAAATGAGACCAAAACTGCTGAGATTGGGAGTTGAATTGTGAGATTGGTTGGGATGGGGTAACAGGTTGGCGAGCATGGCGTGTATGGCTGGCCAAGTAAAGGGCACCACCCTGGGAACCCCTTTCAACGAAATCCTCATCGGCAACACCTGTATCAATGACATCATCAGCCTGAGACCCGCACCTAAAGCAGTAATAGTAGCCATCCGATCCATCAGCCATTCCAACATTCCCGCACGTGTTGCACGTCCATTTGGAGCATTCCTGGTCCATCTATTGATTGGTTAGAATGAATTTTGACAAGTTGCAGGGGATTATTACAGCAAGCTTGTCTTCATTTCCAAACTTAGTGCTGCGCTGCTGTGAACACATACAAACTGCTGAACAAGCATCAAAACATAAAATGAGATAACAACCCATTCAAGTACCAGAGAAGAGAAAACCAATTTTTACCAAATTGTGACCTTTGCAAACATATTTAAGCTGCAATGCGGAAACTACTTACAAAAAAGACAGCTCTTTTCTAAGCCCAATAAATAACCAGCTCGGGAAAAAGAACATAATTCATAGTTCAAAGAAAATTAGCATTGGATAAACAAAGGAAAACTGCATGAATTACAAAAAGTAGGATAGAGTTGAGAACAGAGCAGGAACTACAAGGAAAATAAGCAAAATGAAGAGCGAAATACAAGCCCCAAAGCAATGAATTAAAGGGTTAAAAGATCGATAGAGAACTGACCCTAAGACAACTTGTTTAACCAATTGCAGAGAAACCGAGTGCCACTCAGTTGCTGGTCGGAGTTGGATTGTACGTCAGCCTCGATTCTTTTTGTGCTCCCTCTCTCTTTTCTCATATGTAATCTGTGTGTTTATTTACGATGCACTCTCTCTCTATCTCTCTCTCTCTCTTCCCTTTTCCTTCCATCTCTGCTCCTCTTCTACGCCGTCGGTATCGGCGTCCTCCGCCCTTCTTTCCTCTTTCTCCTCTCCTTTCCCCTGTCCCTCCCCTGTATCCGCCCGCACCTTTATCGCAAGTTCCTTGGGTCCAAAATAACCTCAGAAACTTAAAGAAGTCCAACCGGATCCGATTGGTCACGTGTTACCTCTAGCTAAGTCTGCTATTAATATTTATATTAATAAAACATGTCAGCCCAAAAAATGAAACTAAGGGCACCAAACTTAAAAGCCCAAAAAGATAAAAAAAAATTAATCCTAAAAAATTACGTAAAATATTTCAATCTTATATCAAGTAAATACGAAAATTTTAAAAAGTTTATACGTATGGATATTACATATCTCATTAGGTTAACTCATGTCAAGCATCTTCAGAGGAAAAGCAGGCAAGGTGGTTGACAGCATCAAGAATATTAAAAAAAAAATCATGTCAAATGTTTTAAAAAAAAATTTATATTATCATTTAGAGTTATCTAAAATTATAAAAGATAACATCAAATAAAATAAAAGAAAGAACACTAAGTGAGGATACTAGGGTTTAGAGTAACGTAAAATTATGAAAAATAATAAGACGAGAAAAATGAATACCGTAAGCAGAAGATTTCTGTGTGCTCGTATTTAGCTTTCAATTTCTTTGCCGTTAAGCTTAAAGAACAAAGAGCACAAACTTACCAAGAATTTCATTACAGGCTAACAATTTTACCCCATTGAACCAGTCCTTTCAAGAATATTGATTTCAATTAGGGCTTGGAAATGTCTAACTAGTGGCACAATGAATGGATAAACAATTTGCTGGTGCAAAAGCAAGTGGTCACTTTGATCCAATGGCAGCAAATTAGCATATATCGCTTTCCAATTTCCCCTGCAAATTGACACCCTCAGTCATCAAGAATTTTATTCACCCTCTGAAATTTTGTCATTGGAGGAGGAAAGAAGAAAAAATGTAGCAAAATGTCCCAATCAGAATCTGATTTGATTTTGCTTTATGTGCGGTCCAAAGATTAATCAACACAAATTAATTGTCACACGTAGCATAAATCCGTAACCTGAACAAAAAATGTCAATTAATATTTTTTATTTTTATGAAGAATTGACATAATTATCGTTTTTATCTACGTTAATGTCACGTGATCATGCCAACTTGATAAATCATATGTCACGTAAACATCGGGTATTAAATTTCATAGCCGTTAATTTTAAAATTCTCTTACTATTTAAGTTTTTTTCTTCTTCTTCTTGTTGGTTAAGAAAATGACAAACAACACCGGCCATAACCGTCCATTTAAAGCTGAAGAAATGAAGGCGGCATTGGACGGGGAATAATGACTAATATCGAATGATGTTGTTGACTAGAGCCAAACCCTTTTTTTTGTCTAATTAATCATGTTTAGTTTGTGAGACTTTTTCTCCATTGAAAGTGATGGAGATGAGAGTTTGCGGCCTAGCCAGCTATGTTAATGGAGCTTGTGGCCAAATTTTAAGCTTTCATTGGGAATTTTCTTAATTCAAAAAGGACCAGAATTTTATCATTATATATATATATATGTTGCTTAATGGTATTTATTAGAATTATACTTTTTTTTTTCAAAATTTTATGATAGGTTTATTATACTATCTCAATCATTATTCAACTAATATATGTTTAATTTTTAATTTCGAGTTTTTGGGGCCATTGAAATTTTGTTTTTACTTCTGATATTCTTAATTAAGACTTCTTGCTAAGTATTGTTTTTTCCTTAACACATTGATATTGCAAAGTTAAATGAAACAATTAAATCTTTAAATTTATAAAAAAAATACTTAAAATAGATTACTTTAGTATGTTATAATTGGCAAACAAGTTTGTTGGCATTGAAGGGTAAACAATATATTTATTGAATAAATACTCATAATTTTAAAAATATTTATTTTAACTTTGTTTTTGAATTTTTATTTTTATGTGTTTATAAGAAAATGTTCTGTGATTAAATAATAATATATAAATATTGTATATTGACAATACATCAAATATAAATCCGAAAGTGTATGCCGAACTTCCATTACCAAAAAGCCAATTGTTCCTCTGGCTAGCTGTTGCTATAACAACTCAACAGGAAGAACAAATCCTTCCTAATTTTGCAGGCTTATACAGCAAAGGAATGTGCTGATTCTTTGAGTGGTTGCCTAGTTGAAGTTCTCCCACTCTCTTCCTCAATGCCATTTGTCTTTAATTCACATGGTGGGAGTCGCCTTCCCAACAATAGTTTGTATTGATTTGGTTTAAATTTTTGTAGGTTTTGCCAAGGTATACTCTAATATTAAATTTTAATTAAAATATATTATTTATTTAATATAATAAATTTTTTTATTCATTTTAAGCCGTAAAATTTCTCTCCAAAGCAAACCCAAAGTCAAGCCAAAACCACAGGCTTGGTAAGTAACCCTACTCATGAATAAGTCCATTCCACGCATATATATATATATATATATACACATAAAAAATATATAATTAATTAATTCTCCTGGTCAATTATAGTAAGAGAATTCTAATTAAGAAAAAGCTAATAAGCAATGAATCTCTTAATCAAAAGCTTATGCACAAGTACTCCTTAGAGAGAATATTTAGGAATATAATCTAATTGATTAATCATAAAGTCATTGTTGTAAAGATTAATAGAATTTTTTTTTAACTTTTAAAATATTTATATATAGATGCACAAACACGACATGAAACAATAAATTATTTTATGAAAATAAATATATTAAAAGAATAAAGTAACATATTTTAGGTTACCTATATTAACATTTTGACAATAAATTTGTTCTTTGCAATGCAATCGCACATAACAATGACAGTTTTTATTTATTTATTTATTTTTAGATATTAATAAGGAAAAGCTTTAAAGCTTAAATTTTTTTAATAAACCTAGACAAAATAGGGAAAAATAAAAATAGGCAGAAAGGGCTATGCTACCAATTACAAAAGCATATCATTATTTTATTGTAATACAATGGGTAACAAGACAATAAAAAAAGTTAAACCCAACAACAATAATAATAATAATAATAATAGAGAAAATTTTATAACAAAATAAAGAAAAAGTTGATATATATTCATTTAATATTTGTGCTTACATAAGATGGTGCAAAGCACCATGTCCATAAAAGAATAATAAAAAAAAATATAAGCATCATTCATGCATTAAGGTCTATAAAAAATAATTATAAGGTTAAAGAAATTTCATAATTGTTGATTATTACAAATTTTCCTATTTTTAGAACATGCTTTATTGTTGATTTTTTTTTTGAAAAAAAAACGAAGAAGAAGTTTGATATAGAATGGAAAGAGATCCGAATTTTTGAATTTTATTATCGTCTCGTAAAAATTGTAAAATTATTAAATTTAATTTTAGAATTAAAAATATATATTTATTACTAAATTAAATTCTCGACTTATCGAAAGTCAGATTTGCACCCTTTTTCCTTTTTTTTTTTAAGACACAATGTTGGTTAGGTTGTTTATTTTAAAGGGCAAAAAAGTAAAATAATTTAAAGTAAAATAATTAAAAAATTGAAAAAGGTGTTTGGGATGTTTGGTTCCGATGTTTTAACTCAAAAAGAAACCAAACAAGAATCTGGAAAACTCCAAACCAAACACCAAGCAAGTCCCATGAAAAGACTTAATTAATTCCCATGGGAAATGCCTTTTCACACAGAAGAAAGAGTTTTCCCACTTTCTTCAGACATTAACGAGAATTTGACTCTTAGCTCGAAACGTGTCAGTCCACTCTTCGAATCTTCCAAAAACTGAAACAGGGAACCCTTTTTAATTGTTGAAACTTAGTTAAAATCTTCCTCGGAATCCAAGTTGCTCCTTTATGTTTTCCCTCCTTTCTTTAATTGTAGTAAATGTTTTTTCCAAAGGTGAGTACGTAGCTTTCCTTCTCTGAATCTCCTCCCCCATAAATCTCGCCTTTCGTCAATCAACGTGACTCCAAAGATTTCACCTTTTGCTAACTAGTGGACAGCCCCACTTTCTCCAATGAAGTATTACTCTTTGACGGGGAGAGAATTTAATTTTCTCGGTGACCCTTTTTTCTAGCTTTGCTTAGGATTGAGAAATGAGACAGGTTGATTGAATCGATGGGCACCAAGAGGTTTTTCAGGATTAAGAAAACCCATTTTGATTTTGTGTTGGGTTTTATGAATGGGTTTTTGTGTGGAATTATCGTTCCAGTTGTTGATTATTTGTGGGTTTTGCTCTCCAAGTTCACTGTCTATGTTTTTGGATCAATCATGGGATTTATCTTCAGGTATGGGACTCTGTTTTTATATCGGTTCTTGGTTTTCTTATGATTTATGATATTAGATTAAAGTTTAGGGTCTTTTGCAGGTTTCCAGGCGGTAATAGGTGCCTTGAGGAGAATGACTCTAGGGCTTGTTTGGATTCAAACTTTGATGGCTTGAAGAAAAGACAGAGTAGTGATTTTGTTGATCATGGATATTGTGGAGGAGAGGATTCCGCCCTGGTGGCAAGCACAAGCAAGTATGAGTTTTTGTACAGGAAAAGTATCAGTAGATTCGTTGAAGAACCGAAAACCGAGAACTATACCGTGCGCAAGTTCTACATGGGTGCAAATGACTATGCCGATTTCAATGGTGGAATTCCTGATTCAAGGGACTCCGCCGATGGTGATGTTGACGAAATCGAGTTCAAAGTGGAGGATGTAATTGACGAGGAAGTCGACAGGAAAACAGAGAGTTTTATCGAAGAGAAAGCAGAGGACTCTACCGAAAGTTTCATGATTGAAAAGCTTTTGGATGAAGAAGAAGAACCGCAGGTAGTAGAAACAAATGATGTTTTTGAAAATAAAACAGAGGAATCTGCTCTGAGGTTTAGCTTTGTCTTCGAGAAACAAATCAAACAAGAACAGTTAGTTGAAGCAGAGGTTACCGTCGAGGAGAAAACGGAAAGCTGTGCTGGAGAGAAAGCAGAGGCTATAGAAACGGAAGTTGCTGTTAAGGAGCAAGCACGGGACTCTGTTGAGAATTTCATTGTTGAAAAACTTTTGGAGAAACCAAAACAGGGGATTGAAATGGAAGATACTTCCGAAGAAAAATCAGAGGTAGCTGCTGAGAATCACTTTATTGAAAAGAATTCAGAGAAACGCAAACGTGAAATAGAAGACAAGGAACATGTTGAAGAGAAATTCGAGGACTTTTTGGAGAGTCCTGTAATTGACATGTACTTAGAGAAATGGAAACGCGAAAAGGACGAATCTAACGAGGATGGTGAAGCTTTTAGCCCAAGAAGCAAGGTTGACGTTGAGTCAATTACTCATGAAGTTTTGGCCAACATGGTGGACTCGAGACCTGAAAGTCTCCTGGTAACCGATGGCCACGAAACTCATGAACGAAATACAAGTATTACAGATCACGAGGCAGCAATTATAACAAGTCCAATCACTGATTCTGATGATGAATTTATAGAACTGGAACTCCGGTCTGAAAAACTGTGTGTAATGGGAGAAACAGAGTCTAGAGAACGTTTAACCATTGAGCATGAAGATGACCCAGAAGAGTCAATAATTTCCCCAGAAAAAGCCATGGAACCAACCATGCAGGAGGAGGAAGCCGACTTAAATTATGAGGATCAAGATGATTCAGAGCACGATGACCTGATAGAGCGGCTGAAAACGGAACTGAAAATCGCTAGAACTGGGGGACTTCCCACAATTTTGGAAGAATTCGAGTCTCCGAGGATGGTACCAGAACTGGGGCCACTGCAAATTGATGAAAAATATGATCACAAACATCATATCGCTGAAATTCAAAAGGTTTACAGGAGCTACTCTGACAGAATGAGGAAGCTGGACATTCTGAATTCCCAGACCATGCATGCCATCAGTAAGTCCCCACAAAAACCCTGCAATTTTCTTCTATTTTTTGGTTGAAATTTGATTTATCTGTCAGTTAAACAATCCTTCTATGGTAAATTCAGTCAACATTGTAGGACATTGATTAAAGAATTTCGGGCCCCATCTTGTCTCATTCAATCTTCTCAGCTTCTTTCTCTATGTAAAAACCAGAAGCTGCCATCTGGCTTTTAACCTGTCGAAGATTTTTTTTTCCCTCCCTTCCATAAAAGAGATCTTTTAGAAGAAATCAATTGCCTGGTGGGTCTCCATCATCTTTATTCCCATCACTATTTTACTAACAAATGTGCAGCCAATGACCTTTTCATTTCTCAAATCCATGATGCTGCTACCAGGTGGAAGTCCATGTCAGTATTCTTTAATGCCATCTGACCTACCTTTTCCCCTTCCCTGGATTTCTATGGGCACATTCAAATCGATGGAAGATTGGTATTACCCCACTTCCATGTCTCATATAGTCATATGAGAGTTATGGTCCAAAAGTATCCTAATGTCTATCACCTCATTCATGTCAATGGTAGATTGTGATTTCCACACTTCCATTTCTCTCTATGGTTCTAAAGTATCCTAACAAAGATGTATAAGATTCGAAATTTCTTGTTGAATGAACTGTATTGACTTTTTTTGGTGATTATCCATACATCTCTAGGTTTACTTCAACTAAAAGACCCAGTTCGATTAAGTAAAGTTGGAAAATCATCAGCTCCAGGAGTTAAGTCAGTTCTCTCACAGAACGTATGGCCATTCAAGCAACGGAAGCCTGAAGCTGACCCAGCAATGAAGTTGATTAGAGATTTGCAAAGGGACTTTGAGACAGTCTATGTTGGACAAGTCTGCCTTTCCTGGGAAATACTAAATTGGCAATATGGAAAAGTAGAAGAGTTGTTGGGATGTGACAGCCACGGAATTCGTCAGTATAACCAAGTTGCTGGGGAGTTCCAACTTTTTCAAGTGCTTATGCAAAGATTTTTGGAGAACGAACCCTTTCAAGGCAGACCAAGAGTTGAAAATTATGTCAAGAACAGACGTGCACTTCGGCATCTCCTTCAAGTTCCAATGGTTAAAGGTAAACAACTTGGACCACTGATCTATGTATTCCAAAACATGGTTTTAGTCCTTGAAAAAAATGGTTAATCCAAAGCACAATGTCCTTGCAGATGATGGTTCAAGACACAAGAATGGAGCTGGAGAGGAAGATGCAGTGTCAAGTGAAATGTTG
The DNA here is from genome assembly GCF_002168275.2 of Theobroma umbraticum. Taxonomy (NCBI): domain Eukaryota; kingdom Viridiplantae; phylum Streptophyta; class Magnoliopsida; order Malvales; family Malvaceae; genus Theobroma; species Theobroma umbraticum. The sequence goes on from NW_018397283.1 coordinate 715,909, forward strand.
ACAGATATCATCGAGGAATCAATGCAGGTTTTCTGGGAATTCCTTCGTGCTGATAAAGATGAAGCAAATGCGACCTCCAAGACTCCCCAGCAAGCCCGGGTTGCTCCACATGACCCCACTGATTTTGAGCTATTGATGGATGTTAGAACAGATCTTCAAAAGGTAATTTTGCTTCCTTAAACCTCTTTGAACATACGCTCATTTTGCTTTTGCAACTCAAAGCTCTGAGATTAACCATGTTCTTGGTTTTTCCTTTCCATACAGAGGGAGAAAAGGCTGAAAGATATTCAAAGAAGTACAAACTGCATAATCAAGAAGTTGCAGAGGCAACACCATGGGAATCTGTTAGACCATGCACTTTTCATAGCCCAAGTTGAGCTGAAATTGGTCTCAAGAGTGCTGAACATGTTGAAAATAACCACAGATCAGTTAGTCTGGTGTCATGAGAAGTTAAACAGGATAAACTTTAGTAGCAGAAAGATAGAGTTAGAGCCCTCATTTACACTTTTCCCATGTTAAACATGGTGACCACCCCAGGCCACTGCCACTATACTTGATGTCAGTTGTGAATATATACAAGAACAGATAAAGCAATACAAAGATATTGGCATTTTGACACAAAAAGAAAAAAATTTCTCTTTTTCCAAGTTGATCTCCAGCATTTTTCTTTCCCAAGAATTCTTAGTCAATTAGTATCAGATCAACCCAATTTGAATGTTAAAACATATTGGGTTAACTCGCTTAAAACCGATTCGGTTAATTCATTTATATCAAAATATGTCACGTCAATATTTTTTATTCAAATTTAGTTAATTTGATATTAAATAATAAGTATAGAGCTCAATTGACATAAATAAAAGAATAAAGATGTAATTGAAAGTTTCATATTACACATAAAATTTTTTTTATAAAATTATATATTATGATTTAAATGAAATTATTAATTATGACATGTCATAAAAGGGTAAAAATGTAAAATAAAAAATTAAAAAAAATGGTCACACGCAATCTTTTGCCTTCAAACTTAAAGTTGGATGCATAAATTTTCAAATAAATAAATCTTTTTTAAATTATTGAAATAGTATTGGGCTGAGGTTTGGGCCGCAATGTAAAACCCAAACCCAAGCCTAATAAACGCCATTTTGACCCGAAAGTCATGATCTTATTTCAGCCGTCTGATCTAGGGCCAAAAAATACAAAGAGCATCCCTCGGTTCTCTTTTAAGACATAAACATAGGCCTTACGGGAGCGAATCGCCTCAAAAACCCTAGACGAAGCACAGACGAACAGAACAGAGCGACTCCAAAATGGTTCAGCGGCTCACCTACCGCACGCGCCACAGCTACGCCACCAAGTCCAACCAGCACCGCATCGTCAAAACTCCCGGTAACTTCCTCCCCCACCTCTTTGCCGAACGGAGATCCGTTTTTGAAAATTTTTTTTTGTTATCTGATGGGAACGGCGGTCTATGATTAATGGTGCACTCATGGATTCATGGTGGTGATTATGTTCTTTTTCTTGTTGGTGTAGGAGGGAAGCTTGTTTATCAGACCACAAAGAAGAGAGCTAGTGGGCCTAAATGTCCTGTTACTGGCAAGAGAATTCAAGGAGTATGTTACCCCCTCCTCCCTTTTTATTTTAAATATTTTGATTGAATTTATTGAATCTTAAATTTAGAAGAAATTTGCTTCCTGGTTATGATTTTAGGTAGTGGAGAAATGTAATTTTGTTGGAGATTTTGATTTGTTTTTTCTTAAAGCTTCTATGAAGTTTTTATCTTGACAACATTTTAGACATATGCTATGCTGATTATGATTTTAGGCTAATTTAATCTTTTTTTAATGCATTTGATTGATTTTGATCAGTGTTTCATGGCTTTTTAATTGAAGTACAATGTGGGTATATTGAGAAAAAAATTGGGTTTATTGAGTGGTTATTAGAAGCCTGGTTGTTATTTTAGTTTGAGTGTAGTTTTGAGGTTAAATGTGGGCTATATCTTGTAGATTCCTCACTTGAGGCCTGCTGAGTACAAGAGGTCTAGATTGCCAAGAAACCGCAGGACGGTGAACCGTGCTTACGGTGGAGTTTTGTCTGGAGGTGCTGTCAGGGAAAGGTTTGTACTTTAAGACTTAGACTTGTCGGTCCTTTCTTGTTTCTATTTGGTAGCATATGAGAAGACTTATTTTCATGATTGTTCATTATTCCAGGATCATTAGGGCCTTTTTGGTGGAAGAGCAAAAGATTGTGAAGAAGGTCCTGAAGATTCAGAAGGCCAAGGAAAAGCAATCATCCAAGAGCTAGAATTTCAGTAGAGTAAATTTGGCTATGGATTGATGGTAGCGAATCTGGGAATAGTATCTTGAGTGATCAAGATTGGGATTTTTATATTTTAGCTTGGCTGCTATGAAACTGTGTTCTATTTCTTTATCTTCGTCGACAAATCTACTTGTGTTAAAAATTTTGTTTTGTTCATTCACTTGTTAGCTGGTCACTGAAATTTCATGTTGGAACTGGATTTGGATGATCCATGTATTTGCAGATTAGTGGTTTTTGCTATTACCGTTAAACTAGTTATCTGATTGCCTCAATATGACATAATGCTGCACCTTTTTCTTATTCATTCTGTGATGTGCGTATATTTGACCACTTCGGAGGAAAGGCCATATGTAACTACATCTTGATAGCTTTTTTCAGTCAAATGTTGTATGAGGTCTGACTAATACATGGTTTACATCATAGGAGCTCTTGCAGAATGATCTGAGCTGAGCAGTTTCAACTTTTTCTGAATTACATTATGCTTTAGCCATCATCTTTTTCTATGAACTTGATGGTTGAGTTCGGAAAACAGACTAGTTAGACTTTTATTTCAGGTACAAACATTGAGTACATGATATTCATATTGGCAGGCCTATAAAATGGTAGTGATAGGCTGTTTATGTATCTGAATCTAAGCTTTAGGAGATTGGCAATACTTCTTTCTCATCAAGGCAACCAGTTTGTCATGAGGAGGTAGAACGTCTTTGATCAGAGGGTGTTCTTTCAGAGCAGTCACCCATGAGAAAAACGAAGGGTGTTTTGCTGGTTCAAAAATCACAGTAACCACTTCATGAAAGGCCTGGTAGTTGCATGCAACTGTCCCGACAATGACATCAAGAAATCCCAGGCTGTCACCGTTGAGGAACGGAGATTTGGCCGGAAAGTCCTTCTCGATACCTTCTTCAAACACCTTCAGCAATTCATGGTGGTCCTCGATGGCTTGGTCACGTTCTTCGCCTTGAGACAAGGCGATGCGCAAAATAGCCGGCATGATCTGGTAACCAAGAGCAATTTGGTAATCAAGAGCAATTTGATTAACATCCAAAGATGAAAATAATGCGCAATAATAACATGAAAGCAAAGAGTGATCAAGTACCTTCTGGTCATGATAATTGGCCCAAAAGCGAATTTTGGCTCTCTGGTAAGGATCCTCCGGTAAGAGTTTGGGAGCAACATTGCTCCAGTACTCATCGATGTATTCAAGTATTACAAGTGATTCAGCAATGGGTATACCATCGTGCAACAGCACAGGCACCTTCTTGTGGACAGGATTGGAGTGGCGGAGCAGCGAGCTCTTGTTTTCCAGGTCTTCCTCTATATATTCGTAGGGTATGCCCTTAAGCTTGAGGGCCAATTCAACTCTCTTGCAATAGCCGCTAGCCCATGTCCCAATCAGTACAACCTGGCTTTGTTTCCCTTCCATTCTCAGCATCTATATGTTGCTTTTACCTCTTCTATTGGTGTGATGCTTCTTGGGACGGTTTGAGGCATTTATATAATTGCAGCTATGTTAGAGAAGGATGAGTGAAGAAGGGGAGAAAGTACCAACTTTGAACAAGTCAAAGACTTGGGGAAGAAGTTCAAAGATGGTTTAAATTTTTAATTGGTCCTAAACAAAATGTTTTCTTGGCTGATAAGATAGCCGCAGGAACCTCTTTTTTTTATATATCCTGATTGACTAGTTTAGAGGTGGCAAATGTACAAGTTTAGCCCATGTTTTAGTCAAAATCCTTAAATGTCTTTGTATTAAAACATTTTCTATAACTTAGTCTTTTTATTCAAAACCATAACATTTTAGCTTTTTAATTTTAAAAATTACTTCAATTTAATACCTTTAATATTTTTCGTTTAAATTAACTGTTATAGTGCTAAGGTCAACATTGATGTGACATATAAAAGGAGTTTTGGTTCTAATATAGTAATGCCATGTCACACTTCAAGATTGGAGCATTGCTTCAATTTAATCTCTCTAAACATTTTTTGTCCAAATTGACTATTACGATTTTGACGTGGCATATAAAAGGGGTAAGGGTTTTGGTTGCTGATATGATAGTGGCACATCACACTTCAAGACGTGGCACTCTTAAAAATTGAAATATCCTTAATTTTAAAAATTATTTCAATTTAGTCTCTCTAACATTTTTCGTCTAAATTAATTGTTACAGTGTGGAAGTCAACATTGATGTGACGTATAGAAGGGGTTTTGGTTACTGATATGGCAGTGCCATGTCACATTTCAAGATCGGAGAATTGCTTCAATTAAGTCCCTCTAACATTTAATCCCTCTCACATTTTTCATCTAAATTAATTGTTATACTGCTGCGGTCAACATTGATGTGACATATAAAATGGGTTTTGATTGCTGATATGATAGTGTCATATCACACTTTAAGATCGAAAAATTGTTTCAATTTAATCCCTTTAATATTTTTTATCTAAATTGACCGTTACGGTGTTGATGTGGCATATAAAAAAGGTAAAGGTTTTGGTTGCTGATATGGTAGTGGCACGTCACACTTCAAGATGTGGCACTCTTAGATTTGAACCCAATAACTCTAGTAAATAACCTTATATTTTTAAGGTCACATCTAAACTCTTACATTTAATAATATTTTGCTTGAATTTCATTTTTTTTCTTTTTCTTTTTATAAAACTTCGTCATTTTGAAACCTTTTTATACTCTCAAAAACCATAACAATAAAAACCCTTTGAAACCTTTTTCTCAAAACAATGTAGTTTTATAGAAAGAAAGAAAAAAAAATAAGAAAGAGAAGAAAACTTCAAAACGACGTAGTTTTATGAAAAAAAAAATAAGAAAAGAAATTCAAGTAAAACATTATTAAATGTAAAAATTTAGGTGTGATGATAAAGATATTAATTTATTTACTAGATATTCTGATTCAAATATCAACAAGTGTATTCAATGAAGAATAAATTGCCACGTATCACACTCTAAGAGTGCTATGTGGCAACTTGAACCCATAAATGCCACGTTAGCGATATATGTCCAAAGTTGCCACGTCACACTTCAAGGTTGGGTTGCCACACCAGCAACCAAAACCCCTTTGTATGCCACGTCACAATATCGGTCAATTTGAACAAAAAAAATCCAAAACCCCTTTGTATGTCACGTCATAATAACGGTTAATTTGAACAAAAAAAAATATTAGAGAGATTAAATTGAAACAATTTTAAAATTAAAAGATTAAAATATTACAATTTTGAGTAAAGAGACTTAATTGAAAAAAATACCTTAATACAAGAACTTTTCAACTATTTTGACTCTCATTTTTTTATGACTTTAATAAAAAGAATTGAAAGTCTAATTTTCTAATTTATTAACAAGCCAATCAAATCGATTGATTATACGGTCTGTAAAATATTACATTGCATCGATTGATTATATAATATAAGTTGTTTAAGATGACTTATTATATAGTCTAAATAAAATTATAGAGTAAAGCATTCATACGAGACTGCAAAATTTTCTTATTGTGCTTTTAATTACTTGTATTATAAGTAGTAGTATTTCATTTGTTTATAGTCTAAATACAGCCATGTAAATTAGATGGTTGTGCATGGAGGTAGTGTAAATTTCTTCATGAGAAAACATTGCCAAAGGATGTCTCGTAGCCTGACAGACTTGTATATAAGAGTTCATTCCAAGCATCTGTTACTCCAGGGAAGACACCAACGGGAGCAATCGACGCCTTGAGTACCATAGATGGAAGGATGCCCATCTTTGCTTAGCTGTGGCAGGGCTGTTACATTAAGCAAATGAACTCATTTAGATATCCTGTTCTGAAACTTTCACCAGCACAGCTTCTGCTGGATGTGGACCTCCTGGATATTTATGCCCTGGGACTGCTCCCTCGTTTCCCTTTTACAATTCTTTGCATTCAGGTCTTCCCAATCTCTTGGACTAGTATTTGAAAGAACTTTGAGAAGATTCGGATAAAGAGAAGATGATGGCATTTTTGTTTTGTTTTGCTTAGAGCAAACATTAACAGGTTACTTGAAATGATATGGGGAAACATCCTGGAAGATAACCCTGGTTTTCTTGGTATAGACGGTGGAGTATACTCACATAGCTCAGCTGATCGTGTCATAGAATCATTATCCTCTTTCTAATAAGTTAATCTAATGGGATATAATGCTTACATTTACAAGTTTTTTACTTATTTTCTTTAAAACGCTTAATATGATATTTTCTTTCATTCAATTCAACGACAAATTATCACAGTTCTACTACCTTCTCTTAAAAAAGCTAACATGATGGAGAGCGTAGTACCCACTATAAATGCATGAAAAGTTTTCTCATAAACAACCGATCGATCCATGTCCTTATACCTGACGTTGGCTTCTTGAGTGTATAATATCCCATCTGGTGCAGTTGCCACCACCAAAAAGTTTTCCTAAGCATCAGAGTAGTGATATAAGAGATGTAATCAATCAATATAATAGTAGAAAATCAAATCGATCTTACGATTGCTTCTTTGCAGGTTGAAGCCCCTCATTCCAAGTGTTGAAGACCAACACATCGATCAGCATCCTACCAAACTACTCCTCCATTCCCGATTGATTCAGGTTTCAGGATTCTTTCGTTTTGGTCACCAACAATGTCAGCAAGAAAACCATGGCCGGCAAACGTCACCCAGACATTGTACGGCTAGAAGCAAAACAATGTGTTTTTGTACAATCAATTTTCATAAGCTGGGTGACGTTTTCCGGCAATGGTTGAATTTGTCATTCAAATCCTACTAATGGAATTGTAAGCTTCACATGGGAATTTAATTATCTAAATAATGAAACAACTAAGGTGAAAATGGTCTACTAAACATATATAAATACTTTATGTGACTATATTGTTTAAATATATATAGTGCATGCATATATTTTATGTGTTTTTAATTATTTACTTAGATGAAATACCTTAATTAACTGTAAAATTTCCTTTCTCAAAATAATGAAATGATTTGATGCCTAGACAAAGGATTCTACAAGTTAATGTTAAAAAACAGAAAAACTTGCTGCCTAGCTAATTTCTGATAAGGGGATATATTGTTTTTCACAGTATATCAATTACATCAAGTATAGCACTTGGTCGTGGTGGAAAAACTTGTTGACATCTCACTGGGACATGAAGAATCCCAAGGCATGCTTGGCTTCCAAGCATCTCCCATACTCATGGGCAAGCTGAAGGGGAATCCAATGGATCGGACAGGTTCCCACTGATCATCAACATGGGTCATCACGTTCAGGTTTTTTAATAGGGAACTTTCGTGATCTCCATTGTTGTTGATGTTGCCTTGCATCTCGTGGGGCAAAGTCCCTGGGAAGCAGCCATTGCAATGATCTTGTGATCCTCCACCAAAATGTACAGTACTATCTGAGGCTGCCTTACCGTAATCTCCAAGCATGGAAGATGACATGTTTAGCAACATGGAAGTAACGTCAGCGGCGGATTTGGCAGGGAATGATGAGGTTTCAAGAGGTGCAAAAATAAAGCTGGTTAGGTCTCCAGTGCTGGAGATGGCCGGAAGCTGAGGTGGCTTCCCAGCCATCTGGGTGACGGGCTTGTAAGAGAGGAAGTGTTCTAGGGGGGAAAATGCAGCAGCTGATGTTTGTAGTATGTCAGCGTCATGGTTAAACTGGGCCGCTGAGGAGCTGGTTTTTGTTGTCAGCAGTAAGTTCTCTGAAGAAAGTTGAGAACTGTTTGAACCTCTACTAGGCATATCAGACATTGATGATGTTTCAGGTATTGGAGAAACCCAGGATTGAGAAAGAGCTCTTTGAGCTGTGGAGTTGGTTTTCTTGAATATCCTGCATATCGCCCATGAGTCCTGCAAGTACAATGATCGACCAATCAGTAAGTTTACATTAAAAAAAGAAAAGGGTGTTTGAAAGAAGTGGTTTTCTGTTCAGATTCTTTACATTGGCGGGGAGGCTTTTGTCCAAGAATCTCTTTGGTGGTGCAGAGTCAGTGAGGGAAGGTAACCTAAACTCATGCATCATCCAATCAGTTTTGACCCCTTTGGCTGCTCTGCCTTTGTAGAAAACAAGAGATTTCTTCAAGCCAATGCACTTGGTGCCATCCGAGGAATAGATGGGGCGGTCAGTTCCTGTGGCTTTCCAAAACCCTGCTCCAGTTACTCGGTTTGGCCTCGCACTGTTTCTGTATTTTCTGTCCCTGGGACAGTAGAAATACCACTCTTTCTCTCCGGTGGTTGCCAGCTCTACATGAAAAGAAACAGCAACTGTCAGTTTCCATTCTTTATGTAAGACTTTCAGACACTGAGACAAGCATATATATATTAGGATTAACTTACTAGGAAGATCCCATGGATCATATTTATAGATGTCTAGTTGCTTAATCAGCTCTATCGAGAGAGGGCGCTGCTGAATCTTTCTTTTCAGATAAAACCCAACAAGTTCTTCATCAGTTGGATGAAACCTGAACCCTGGAAGCATGACTTCTTCCATTTTTTCAGTATCATTTCTCTCATCCATTCTTTTCTCTGCTTCCCTACCTAGCTAGGATATACAGACACCGTAAGAAAACAAAACAAATATAAGGTAGAGATCCCAAGGTCTCCTTTTCTCTATTTTCTTTCCTCAAACTGAAAGTTGAATCCAAAAGCAAATAGATGGAAAGTTTCTGATCAGGAACTATATGTTAAACCCTAGAGGAAAACTGGAAGAGCAAGAAACTTTCCTGACAGAAGAACAGCTTGACAATGAAGCAAACTTAAAAAAAAAAGGATACGAACTATCGAAGACACCAAGTTGAGAGTGAAAGTTCACTTAATTTGAAGCCAATATATGCTTCCTGAGGAGGGGTCTGCCCCCGAAGGATCAGCCGCCTTTTCTGGTGACTTTGAAAGGAGTGTGTGTTTTGCGAGGATTGCGTTGGCTCACCAAAGAAGCGAATTGGCAAAGGGTCTTAAAAGAAAGAAAAAGAACAACTACCAAGAAGCCCAAGTCTTTGTACAAGAGACTCTTATTTCTTACTTGAAGACCTTAATGAACCCCATTCTGAGTTTATTTGTTTAATCCAAATGGAAGAATCTCAAGAAAAGCTACAAAATCAGCAGCATCTGGGGATAATAACATGACTGTTAACCCTGCAATTTTTTAATCCAAAACCCATGATTTTTTTTTCCTGCCTGTCCATTTCAAATCAAGACAAAAGAAATAACAGATACTTCCATGGTCTTTGTTTGAATTATTATATGGAAACATGGACCCGAACCCAACTCCCAATACCCCAAACCTGAAATTTATATTCAACTGTGAAATTCCTATGTGAGTGTTCAGGATTTAATCTAATGATATTTGTTTAGCTTTCTCAGAATCCGATAAAATTCAGCTTCTATTCCATTCCCACAGCTTCTATTCCACTGACTCTGTCAGATTTATAATACTATTTTTTCCCTTTGTATCAGTTCAGACTTCTGGGATTGCAACAAATCAATGAACGTGTGTGATGAATGATCAAGTTTAATGCAAGGAATTAATTATAGGACCACTTGCCCTAACTGGGAAACATACAGGCTTAGGAAGAGTATCTCTGTTGACCAGAAACTCACCTATCTTTCAGAGTTACCAAATTCAAACCTCTTAAACCAAATCATTTTGACTTTCTGGAATCCTAGCTGTAGGGCAAATTATGACCCAAAGGCTTTAACAATTAACCTCCATTCTTCCGCTACAGAAGAAAATAGCACAACACAAACTATTCAAACCCAACCAAGTTAGTAATACCAACATAGGGTCAACAACCACCATTACCAGGCTCAAGGGCTATCCTCTTAGACTTCTCATTAGTTAAACTTACAAAAAAAACCTTTTTTCAGAAAAAAAAAATAGGTAATCAACATTTCGACATCATGTTATAAAAATTTCATTTTTATTCATATTTTTCGTTCTGTGATAATAACGACATCACAAACATTTCATTTCTATTCACACTACTTGTTCTGTGATCATACTCTTGTTTTTCCATATTGAGACTGCTGCTTCAAATTTGGATTAGATATTGCCTCAAACTTAAAAAAGAAGCAAGAACCAAGTCTGCATTAGTACATATTAGGGATGAGCAATGAGTCAATGACCAAGTCGCTTAATTTCATTTTAGAAATGACCTATGGCCATGTGATTAACTGGAACAAAATTTCATGGTTCTATGATAGTTAAATACAAGGTGAAAGAGAGTCTATATGTATGTTTGGTGGGGGCATTGGAAAACCAAGTACTATAGAATTCCTCAAATATTTCTTGCTTTTTGGTAATGGCAATGAAGAGACAACAAATTGAAACTAAAACCCAAGTTTGAATTTTGGCTTCAAACACCTTCTCGGATATCCTTGCCTTAGAGACTCCAATTTTTTGTACTTAAGAACTTGGTAAAAAAAAAAATTGTCTACTAATTGGCTGGCAAGTTTAGTACCATGAATTTAATGGGGGTTGAGTTCACTGAGTCAAATGCCGAACTTGGGACCCCAAATTCAGTGAAACTCCCCAAATCTAGTCCTCGGTTGGAACCCTTTTTGTCTGTTCCTTGACCTAGGGCTTGCTTCCCAAGCGTGTAACCATAGTTTATCGATAAAAAAAAAAGGTCAAACTCTTCAAACCCAAGCTTCTATGCCTCTTTCTACGTGAAACATTAATCCCCTTAATTACAATCATGGAAATGGCAAAAGCCCACTTTTGTTGAAAAAATGATTTCAAATCCCATTGTCTTTCTTGTTCACCTAATCCAAATCCACATTTAAGTAGATCATAATGGGTTTTCTTTCCTCTTTATGAAGTTTGTCTATTTCCGTAAAACCCATAAAGAATTCGAAGTTCACAAAAAACCCGAATCCAAGACCTATTCAGGTATTTAATTCAATAATAAATATATCTCACACTTATCTTTATATTTGAAGAGTTAGATTTGAATTTTCCTCCCGGATAAAAAAAATTCGGAGTCAATTTTATTCTTTCCTTGCATCTGCCCTAGTCTTGCAACAGTCATGGTAGTCTGCTCATTGTTTTGGCTCATTTCAAACCTCCCACCAACTGTCTGTTTAAGCTTGTTAAAATTCCAAAAAACATAGTAAAAATCAAACTACATTGAGTTGTTTTGAAGAAGACTAGCAATAAAGATCAATGATCCATTATTAAGACATGAAAGCATTCCAAACATGCAAGTGGGCAGCAGGTCAGCACGTGAGCTGTATCTTTTCCTTAATAATGAAAGGGCAAATCTTGGTTTATAAGACATCTTACTCACTTGTTGCTTTGAGAGGTGAGAAAAAATTCAATGTGCGCCTTAGGCTGCAGTCCAGATAACGTCAGCTTTGCTCAATGACATTTGTACTACTAATGTTAGAGAAAGTCTTATGTGCTTAGGGGACGAGCCTGAGTAAATTAACCAGCATTCTATAGGCTCCATGAGCTTGTCTTTGTCAAAGTTAGAAACCACTTAGAAAAAGAACAGCAGTTCTTTCTAACTTAGAAAAAGAACTGCGATTCTTTACAGATCTAAGAATGCATACCAGTTGTGCTGAAGAATCTATACTCATAATTTGATCGGGAGTTACTGATCAACTTTATACATGCATATGCTTTCAACACTCATGCTTCTTTGGCTCACTTTTTTTTTATGCAATGACACTAAAAGTTGATTTTGAAGCATGAAGACTGACAGCTAAGAAGCAAACCCACACAAAGCTCCATTATCATGGCCACCAGCAAGGAGAAAAACTCAATTTTATTATATTGCTGGAATCAAACTTTTAACCTCATGAGGTTGCCTGTAACAATTCCTTGATGTCATAACCTTGCAACTGCACACACATACACAAAAACCAGGAGATAAATCAGTTTCGTGATACTACATTTCCTTGCGACAGAAGATTCCAAGAATTCCAAGTCAAAATCAAAGTCGTACAGAGAAACTTCTATTTAATCAGTGGAAGTGAAAAATTTACCTGAAGCAAGGTAAGAAGCAAAATCACTCCTGAGTTCCATAAAGCATGGATTGTGATGGGGGTCACCAGATTGCGAGTTTGAGCATATGAAAATCCCAAAGCAGTTCCTACATAGACCATGAAGTCTATTGGTTTCTACAAGATAGATGGAAATGTCCGATGTCCACTGAAAAGTCTATTCAGATATATCTTAATGGATTGGGATTGTGAAGGGCGAACTTGACTGATTATTGGTTCTCAATATATCCTCCACCTAGTAGTTTACAGTGTCATGCATTACCTAGTACAAATAGCTGCGGAAACTCTCCAGGAGTGAGATGTGCAAGAGCAAATACAGCAGCACTGATGATTACAGAAACTGGTGTAGGAACCCTGAATGAGGAATTGCAGAAAACATCAAACCATGTTGTGAATTGATAGAGAATCTATAACGAGGTCAAATATAGACAGTTCACTATCCATAGCACTTAAAAGAACAAGTAGCACCTAAAGATTAACATATAGACAGTTCACTATCTTGCAATTAACAATCTGATGTACCCACTCAAGCCTCATTTCAAACTATTTATGTTTGAATCTACAAATCTTAGTCAGCATCTACTTTAAATGGCCACATCTACACTTTGGTAAGTGTGTGTCTCATACTGTCTAGATCCACCTACTTCTTGAGTTTCCGCAGCCTTTATAGAGCCAACAACTGGGGCCATATTATGCTTATTACTGAAGCCATTTTTCTTTGTGAACAAAAAAATACTATCACAGTCCTATTAACCTAAAGTAAGGCTTTCTAATTGCATTTCCCTTTATTTAAACCTTTTAGTTGCATACTTGTTACACTATTCTTTTATAATTAGTACACTGATTCTTAACACGATGCCATTTATGTCATAAGCACAGCCTGTTCATCACATAATTCCCTGTTTTTGATACATATGTTTAGATCATAAATTCATCATAAAATCACTTCCTTTGCTTCCACTACCTAACCCAAATTACATTTTCCGTTATTCTTTTCTAAGAACTGTTTTCTGTATCAGCAATTTGCTTTACAGGGTGAATCACATCTTTAACAGTACATAGAACTAAACTAAAGGTATAGGAGTTTTCTCAACATGCTTCAAGTCTTTAAAAATTGTCCATTCTCAACAAAGGAAAAAGAAGTTAGCACTAGGATAGTTGGCCCGTAACAAATGCATGTTCGTACATTTCATCAAGGCAACACAGCCAAGAGAGCTTCTTATTAACTACTAAGAAATAGATAAGTAAAAATACCACTTTGTCAGGGAAGTCATAAAAAACCCTCGAAACACAGTCTCCTCGAGAATTGGAGCCAGAACACCTGTGATGCCCACCAAGCAAGCAGTGCTACAATAGATATCAAAATGATCAATTCTACTTGAATTCCACTTCTAGTGAAATCCATAACATTTAGAACCTATAAGATACAAATAATTCTAACCAATTCCACAACCAAAATATGAAGAGTACCTTATACTTGATGACCCAATTAATGGAAGCAAGCGAACTAGAGCATCAGTCTGAAAAAAAGGTTCTAGTAGTCAATAAAGAATTCATTACATTTCGGAAAGCAAACGAATTTTAGATAACTTGACCATAGCTCCAAGAAGACAGTAACCAAATCTAAATCCCCCAGAGTGTAAGGCTCATACACAATTTCAAAATAAATGCTCCTAAGCATTAAATCCTGCAAAAGAAAGTGGAATCCACTTGATTATCCTTTCTTAAGGACAAATAGTTCCAAATCATTTCTAACCTCTCTTTGCGGATCCTCCCCACGAAACAAGGACATGGCAGCCCCTGTTAAAGAAATTGCAATAATAGCGCCAACAAGACCAATCACTGCCCACAGGACCCATCCTTTCTGAAGATTGAAAGGTTCCTTCAAATCTGAAAGAGTATCACACAACATTAGGTTGACAATCTGGACAACAGCATCAAGAGCATTACCAGTCAAGTATGGCTTTAAATTTTTTTTTTAAATCTTTAATTAGTATCAACATATTAATTTCAATTTTCCATTTAAACAATCAGAAAAGATTGATAGACAGTCATTCATGCAAATGCTCTTATACACTATAAGAATGAGATAATGCCTATTTTCAATGTGGCCTAACTGAATAAGACAAAATTTGATAAGGCGCATAGAGGATAAAGCAATTAAAGGGTTCTGCATAATAAATACCATAGCAAAATAGGTCTTCAGGAAGGGGTTGAAAGCTGTTGGCTACACCATATAAAACTCCAAGTACAACTAAAGTTGTAATGCTGCCAAAACAATATCAAACAAGAATTAGACCCATTTTTATACCTTAAAAAAGCCCCGCAATCTAATTCCAAGGGTACATAATCCATGACCAATCAAGGAAAATCTATCCAAACAATGATCTGTACCTACAACATAACATAAACTGAAAAATTCTAAACCAATAAAGCAAGTTTGACAATTCTGTTATATGAGGAGAATCTAAGTTTCAACATAACTTATCCATAAAATCAAGTAAAGACTGACACTGAAGAACACAAAACATCATCTATGCAGGAGGTTGGAAAGTAAATAGTCAGTATTTGGCAAACTTAAACTGGAAATTCCGGTTACCATCAATTTCATAAACATTTTGGGACACCATCTTTAGTTAGAACTTAACTGCAGTGATGCATAGTTGCATACCTCTGATCCACAAACAGTATCTCAGCCTTCTCATCCAAACTCAATTCTTCAATTTTAAGTCCTAGATACGGTATAGCTGCTGTCTCTATCAATCCTGTCAAAATAAAACTGCCTGGGAAAATTTTAATTTCATTCTTAACCAAATATACCACACACAAACAATCACACACCATTTATAAATAATAACTGCACAGATTTCCCAAGAAACAGTATAATTTAAGCATCTTCAACTTAAAAGAGTGAGAAAAAGAGAAGGAACGCACCTTAATCCACAAGCAAGTGAAGTTAATGAAACGGTTTGCCACTCCCAGGGAACCTCCCATCGCTTGAGTATAGGCCACTCCAAATTAGTCTCTTCCTGGGACTTAAGAAAAAAACAAAATCAGACTGCTAAATCACCCCACAGTTTTACAAGTTTCAGGAACCAAATTTTATACCCTTTCTTGGAAATTGGAATCAGGGTCTCCGCCAGCATTGAAAAAGCAAAGGGGAAGCAGCCCTCTCCGAGGAAGCGGAGTTAGCCTCGCACTGTTAGGGAACCTTAAAAGAGTGATTGGTCTGTTGAGAAGATTGACCCGAGCTCGTTTGGTTACGGGTTCGGGCGAAGCAGAGAGGTAGCTTTGAGCTAGACATGAAATCATCGTCGCAACCATTCTTTGTTTGATGGAAGAAGGTTTCGAGTTTACGATATCGCGATAAGGTTTCCGGCCTTTACGGGGTAATGTCCGAAAGATTAGAAAGAAAAATAGAAAATTTGGTAATAATAAAACAGGTCCCTGAAGTTTTCTAAATTACGATTCTATCGGCATACTTTTACTTCAATAAAATTATACAATTAATCTTTATATTTTGTAAAAAAATATGAATTTAATCTTTATATAATAATTTATATAAATTGACATGGCATTTTATCATAATATAAAAATTGAAATAAACATGATATAAACATATTTTGTAATTGATTAAAATTGTCAGATTAACAAGAGCCATGTCAACATAAATATGTTGTCAATCTAATTAATACCATATCAGTACATAGTGAATGTCACTTTATAACAATCAATCTAATGTTACTTAACGGTGGAAATTTAAATAAATTGAAAAATATAAAAATTTAATTTATATAAATTATTGTATAAAAATTAAATTAATTTTTTTATAAAATATAGAAATTAATTATATAATTTAATCTTTTATGTTTGTGAGTAGTCATTGGCGACTAGTGGAAAGTCATGGGTTTCGTTCAAGAAGAAATTTGAGTAAATGTGAACAAAAATGCTCAAACTTACATGAAAGATCTCTAGTGGTTGACTGCTGGGGCTTGACAAGGCAATTCCAATACATGAACCAAGGTGCTAAGAGGCCAAATCTACTGACTTCTGGTTTGCAATTGCCCATGGTTTGGTAATGTAATGCAATTAGACCAATCTGTCGGCCTTTAGACTTTGGCACACTAAATATAGTAAAAAAAAACAGTTGGGCATGAATCATTTTCCATTTATTAATAATACGCGTGGACCCTGGAATGCACATGAAAACCTGACATTCCACAGCAAATCAAATGGGTCATCTGGCGAGCAATCCCATTGGGAGCTTGCTGAGCGAAGGGAAGTAGGTATGTGCAGAACAGCTCAAGGTCAAAAACAGATATTGTTCATGCATGACATAGAAATTAATAGGCCTGGAATAATTGGGTAGGGGGTCCACTTCCAATTGTTTACCATTTATCATTAAGGATGGACCCTATGGGTTTTTTTCGAATCCGAAGTATTTAAAGAGAATAAAAAATTGCATCTGAATATTTATTTCAATGATTGATTTTGTTTTGGTCAGTGCATGTATTCCCCAATTTTCAATATTTGAAGTCCAGATCCGGCGGGTTTCTCACGTGAAGATACAATTCATTTAAGGCAATCAAATGTCTACCAATCATACTGCTAACCCTTTTTCCTCCCCTTTCCAGCTATAAAAATTTGTACCTATTTGTGCTAAACTTTAAAGCAATATTAATGCCACCAACACTCTCTCAATTTTCTCTATTAAAAGCAAAAAATGAAAAATAAAAAAAAAACAAAAATGGAGAGTCAACGTCATGTTATTGGGAAAAAAACAAATAGCAATATGTCATTTGATTGTTAGGTGGGAGACATTATCTCACTGCCAAATACCTCTATTTGCAAAATGCTCACCATTTTCTTTATTGAATATTTGTAATTTATCCAAAACAATACCCTAAAAAGCTGACTTTTCCAACTGTATATATGCATGGCTTAAATAGTAAAAGAGTTCATTAACTAAAGCTATTTCTTTAATTAAACCCTAATCAGGTTTTGAACTTTTAATCTGTACTCTAACCATTGTCAAATTGAACTAAACTAATTAATTAATAATCGAACAAATCAAACGACATTCGATCTATTCAATTAGTTTTGACCGGTTGATACTTGTTTTTATTTGTGTTAATTAATATTTTCTATTCATATGAGTACACAGTTTAAATTACAAAATGTTAAATTTAAAAAGTTGATTTTTCCAACTATATTTATATATTCTAAGAGTCAGATTGTTTGTGCTTTGCTCCTAACCTTAATCCTAGCTGAGCTCCTTGATCCGATCTAAATCCTGCAAAGCCTACCAAATTCTATCAAAACCAGGGGAACAAATCAAAACAAAATCTAATAGAAAAAAAAAAAAAACCCTTTTTCTATCTCTATAATTCTATAAAGATGCCTAATTAAAAATAAGCAACACTTCCATCATCATGCAAGCAACATGAACAAAAGAATTAATTAATCATTAAACAGGATGGGGTCCAGTCATAAAATAAAAGGATTTTGATTCTTGCAAGAGACAGCATGGTCACCAATGCAATCCTAGGTATGCCCCATGATGCTGGTTGAAATAGGGAAAGTTGATCCAAACCTTAATCATTTATTAGATAAACCTTTGACCTATACTATTGTTAATGCCATGATTCAGCATCATCTTGCCGTCCTGTTGGTTTGGTACTTCATGTTCATGGAAACTATACTATTTTTTTTTCTTTTGTGGTCATCTAAAGTAATTAGATATTGGTCCAATAGTATAGAAAAATTAGGTTAAAATATAGTATCTATAATGAAGTTATGGTAGTGAGATTAAGATATTGTTTGAGTTCGTGTTGCATTTAAATCTTAAAAAAAAAAGATTGAATTTACGAGTTACTCAAAAATGTGTATAATTTAAATAAAACTAAATTAACTGATTGAACCGAATTAATACAGTAAGTCCATCGATTAAAAACTTTATTCATAACATGGTATTTATAATAATAGATGTGAAACTTAAGTAATAATGAAAATGTTAGATTGACTTGTATACTTTTAAGATCTCATCTCATATGTATTTTTGCACTATTTAGAAATAAATTTGGTTCATAAATGAGTATTGATAGTGAGAGGCCAATAAATGAATAAAGATTACTTGGAAAAATCCAAAAATCCAAACTTTATGAAGATAGCAATAGTGTCAGTGGTCATTATTATTTGGGTGTCCCCATACTCTTTTTTTAGCAAAGAGAAGGTCCCCAAAATGTCAATTAAATGTCATGTGTTAATGGACAAGGATCTCTACACATATAGCTTACTAAAATGAGTTTGAAAAACAAAGGGATCCCTTCCCTCATATATATATATAATTTTTAAAATAGATATTTACATGATAAATGAATATTTTGATATGTGATTAAAATGATACTGATTCAAATTTTTTAAATAAAAAATATAATATTTCAAATATATAACACAAATTGAGCGTGAAAATAATAAACTCTCATCTATATATACATTTTATCAGATTAACTTTTTGTAAAGAGAGCAATATGAATACATAATATAGACTATATGCCATGAGATAAAAATTAATATAATAGAATATACAATATTTACGTTTAAAAATTTTTTTAAAAATTTTTATTTATCGGAAATTGAAATACAGGCAATATCTTGTTAAAAAGAAATTGGAAACAAATGGAATCTCTTTCCCACTCACATACCTTTTTTCAATTACTTCAAAATCATTGCCTGAATTTAAGCCCCTTTGACACACCGAACCAAATCAAATCAAAGCCATTTTCCTAGCTTCCCATGGCTACAACGTTTTCACACATCTGTCTTGGATTGAACTGCCATCTGCCCCGTCACACATCTTTCGTGTTTTTAGACCCAACCCCATTTGATGCACTTTTACCTACCATCGGACGGTCCACAGCCGTCCCTCCTCTTCCCCTCTCAAATCTCCATCATCATCATCTTCATCGTATCACCATCCATCCATCATCAATCACCGACTTTTAAAAAAGGTTTAATCTTTAGATCTAAGATCCCCCCATTCTCATGGATTCGGGACCCACCCGCTCATATTTTCCACTCAATTTTTCCACTTTCCTTTGGCGCGTGGGTCCCCACTGCCTATCTAATGCGCATTGCGCACCCCGTTTTGCATTCTCTGACAAACGCGGAGTCAAATTTAAATTTAATTAATTAATTTATATTAATAGAAATCAAAATTAGTTTAAAACTATATTTTAAACAAAGTAAATTTTAATAAAGCACATTAATTATAAATGATTAATAATTTTAAACAAAGTAAATTTTAATAAAGCACATTAATTATAAATGATTAATAATTAAAAATATAATTTAATTACTATTTACAATCAAATTTTGAATAATTAATATTATTTATCATATCTAAATTCTATAATAAAATTTTTAAAATTTTTAATCAAATCAAATAATATAAAGTAATCAATTATAAAATTTTTGTTAATATTTTTTTTATTTTTAATTGATAATAATTACTTCACTCGAATTTAGATATGTTAATTTTAATTAATCGAGTTTAATAATATAAGGTGTGGACTCCTATAAAGTATCTATCCTATCGTATCCCACGTCGTTTCTTTGAGAGCTGAAAATATCTCACATCGACCGAAATACTGATACGACAGATAAAGATCGAGAAGGACGTGCGTTTTCCGATTTTCAATTTTCTTTTATTTAATTAAATAAAAGCTTTTATCGCTTATCCCCCATCGATAAAGCTGCGTAGTAAGCACAAAGGCTTTTCTGCGCTTTGGTTCTGTGCCACGTCCGTCCCGTTTTCCTTTCGATTTCGATCATCATCTTCTTCTGCTTTGATTTGCTATAATCGAGAGGGATTAGAGTTTTACAGTATTTGTCAGTGATCCATCGACACGTATCTGAAGGATCTTTCGCTTCTCCGATCATCATTACATGAAATTTTAAAAAAGAAATTTCAATATTGGAAAATAATTTTTTGATTTTTTTGATTTTTTATTTTTGGAGATCTTGAAACCACTGATTTCGCCATATTGATGCGATTGGTAAGTCGTCCGACAATTTTTGGTTTCTTTGTTTTGAATCATCATGATTTTCAGAATTTACTCAAGTGAGCTCTTTAGCTGGTTGGGTGAAATTGACGTTAAAATCGACTGATTTCTGTTTCTGATAATTAGATCCTTTTGCTCTCTTTATTGATCTAAAATGCTGGGAATTGATTGGCAGGTTATTGTTTAAAATTATGGCACTGAAACCGAATTCAGCTGATGGTAGAACGAGGAGTTCGATCCAAATATTTATTGTTGTCGGATTATGTTGTTTTTTCTACATATTGGGAGCATGGCAAAGGAGTGGTTTCGGTAAAGGGGACAGTATAGCTTTAGAGATGACTAAACATGGTGCAGATTGCAACATCGTACCGAGCTTGAACTTTGAAACCCATCACGCCGGTGAAGTCGGGAACGTGGATGAATCCGAAAAGTCGAAATCTTTCGAGCCCTGTGGTCCTCGTTACGTTGATTACACCCCTTGCCAGGATCAAAAGCGAGCCATGACTTTCCCTAGGGACAACATGATTTACCGCGAGAGGCATTGCCCGAGGGAGGAAGAGAAGTTGCATTGTCTTGTCCCGGCACCTAAAGGATATGTGACCCCGTTTCCTTGGCCTAAGAGTCGGGATTATGTGCCTTATGCTAATGCCCCATACAAGGCCTTGACGGTTGAGAAGGCTATTCAGAATTGGATCCAATATGAAGGTAATGTATTTAGATTTCCTGGTGGAGGAACCCAGTTTCCGCAAGGGGCGGATAAGTATATTGATCAGCTTGCTTCAGTGATACCAATTACTAACGGGACGGTTAGGAC
The DNA here is from genome assembly GCF_002168275.2 of Theobroma umbraticum. Lineage (NCBI taxonomy): Eukaryota > Viridiplantae > Streptophyta > Magnoliopsida > Malvales > Malvaceae > Theobroma > Theobroma umbraticum. The sequence goes on from NW_018397283.1 coordinate 737,097, forward strand.
TGCACTTGATACCGGTTGTGGGGTATGTCATGCTCTGCAAACTTTTTCTGTTGATCTATCTATTTGTACTGGAAGGATGCACTTGACGTTGTATCTTTGTGAATCTATGTAGGTACTGAATCTTATAATTGGTTTGGTTTATTTTGTATAGGTTGCAAGTTGGGGTGCATACCTTTGGAGTAGAAATGTTATTGCCATGTCTTTTGCACCAAGAGATTCACATGAAGCACAGGTTCAATTCGCTCTTGAGAGAGGTGTACCTGCTGTTATTGGTGTTCTTGGGACCATTAAGATGCCATATCCATCTAGAGCTTTTGATATGGCCCACTGTTCTCGTTGCTTAATCCCATGGGGAGCTAATGGTGAGTCATATATTGAAAAAGTTTTCCTATGTTTGATCACGAACATTTTTGGTATTTTAAGTAGATTTTGTCTGTTTTGGCGTTGTTTTAGTGAAAATTTTTCGTAGCAGAAGTAGAGTGATTGATGAATCATTATGTGTTTGTCTATTTGCAGATGGAATGTACCTGAAGGAGGTTGATCGTGTTCTTAGACCTGGTGGCTACTGGGTACTTTCAGGTCCACCAATCAATTGGAGGAACAATTACAAAGCATGGCAGCGTCGCAAGGAGGAACTTGAGGAGGAACAACAAAAGATTGAGGACACTGCCAAACTTCTTTGCTGGGAGAAGAAACACGAGAAGGGTGAAATTGCCATTTGGCAAAAGAGAGTCAATGATGATTCTTGTCGTGGTAGACAAGATTCTCAAGCTAGTTTCTGCAAAGCTGGAGAAGCTAATGATGTCTGGTATGAGCAATCCTCTGATCCAATGTGGGATCTGAAACCTATAAGTTTCAGAGTTATTATCTTTGCATTGCTTTTGGGGTTTTTAAACCAATTTCAGATATATTTTTACAGTTAATGTTGCTTGAGCATAACATTGGATCACACTTTTCAGATGTTAAATTTCATTTCATTTAATCATCTTCTCTTGTGGTGATTGCTAGGTACAAGAAAATGGATGCATGCATTACTCCATATCCAGATGTTAACAGTCCAGATGAAGTTGCTGGTGGGGAACTGAAGCCATTCCCAGAGAGGTTATATGCTGTTCCTCCCAGAATTGCTAGTGGAAGTGTTCCTGGGTTTTCTGTTGAGACATACCAAGAGGACAATCATAAGTGGAAGAAGCATGTAAAAGCTTATAAGAAAATCAATAGACTTATTGACTCTGGGAGATATCGCAACATTTTGGATATGAATGCTGGCTTGGGAGGATTTGCTGCAGCTCTTGACTCTCCCAAATTATGGGTTATGAATGTCATGCCCACTATAGCAGAGAAAGACACCCTGGGTGTCATCTATGAGCGAGGATTGACTGGCATCTATCATGACTGGTAAGACTTTCTAAACTTTGGCTTTATTAGTAGTTTTGCTGTTCTAAAGTGTTCTTTTTTGTTATACTAGTGTGAACACACTAACCAACTTTCTCTTACCTGCCTTCCCTTGTGATGGTTCTATAATGTCTGGTAAATTCTTTCCTAATATCAAACTAACCAACAAAATAAGTGTCTCTTAGAGCTCTAAATAATGATCAAGATAAAACCTAAGTTTGCGGACTTATGATATTTGGAGTTGCTAAGTTGAAACTAAAAGAATATCTTATTAGCATTTTGTAGACTTTGCATATTGATTTACCTGGGTACGGTTATGTTGTTTTATATGGTTCATGTTCATCTTTCAATGCTTTGAAATATCAGTAAAAGATTTTTGTTTGATAATTTTTAATATTAGAATTGTTAAGCTATATTCTTTTGGCTATGACAAAGCTTTTAGGTAAAGAGAGAAAGAGAGAGGAAATATGGAAGTTATCTATTTTAAATCATGGGAGCAAAAAGGGAAAATTAAGGAGAGCAGAATCTTAAGTTAGATAAGAAACTAGCTCAAGACTTTATACTGTAGACTACTTGGCTCCCTATTTACGATGGCATATATTATTGATCATGTTCGATTGTTGTCTTTTTTGGTTCAGGTGCGAGGCTTTCTCCACATACCCTAGGACATATGATCTCATTCATGCCTATGGTCTTTTCAGTTTGTACAAGGACAAGTAAGTATCGATTGTTAAATGTGCATTTCATTACTTTTGAGCAGTCTAACTTGTGGTAATGTTGTTTTATGTAAATTTTAAAGATATTTGTTTAAATGCTAGACATCATTTTTAGTAAAGGTTAGAAATATCTTTAATCATAACCACCACACAAAAACCTATGTCCCTGCGTCTCATAAGCCATTCATTTGAACAGTTCAATGTGTTTGTTCTGCAATTTAACTCACAACCAAGCGAAAGTAGTTTGAAAGAACTATGTGCATTAAATGATTCTGTAAAGAAGTTTTTGATGTCGGCTAGCTGACAATGACAAAGAATATATATATATATAATTTGTGCAATACTGGAAAATTCAGTTGATGGTGCATCAGCACTCTCAAGGGTTTAACAATCATCCTACATGAGATCCACTTATTATCTGTTGTTTGATCCGAGCTTGCCATTTCCGGAGCTATGTGGCATTCTATTTGTTATGCTTTAGAACTTCTATATATTTAATTGAATCTCTGCAGATGTAATCTGGAGGACATTCTACTGGAGATGGACCGAATTTTGCGTCCAGAAGGTGCAGTTATATTCCGTGATGAAGTTGATGTTCTAATTAAAGTGAAGAAGATAGCAGCAGGAATGAGGTGGGACACTAAGATGGTTGACCATGAAGATGGCCCTTTGGTTCCTGAGAAGGTATTGGTTGCTGTTAAGCAATATTGGGTTGTAGGTGGGAACACGACATCCATGCAGTGAAACAGCGAAAGAGCAACTATTAACCTTGACATGAACTGAGCTGGCAACGCCCTCTGTTATACAGATTTGTATCACATGAATTGATTAATTTCAGCCCTGAAAATTTTGCGCGCGAATCATTTCCGAGTGGGGAGGCGGGTTACTCACGATCCCAGTTAAAACTAACTATCAACTGTCTTGTGTTCATTTGTATTGATTTATGAATAGACAACTATAGAAGCTATGCTTCCAAAGTTTTATGATTATTGAATTTTGGCCTCCACTATTGTTTGGTGTCCAAATGTTAACTCACGAAGTTAATGCACATTCTGACTGTCAATGAGTTGTCAACTTCTTCATAAAAATGGTGCCCCAAGTTTATTGAATTACAATAATCCTATTTTCTTTCCATCTTTGTAAACTCTGAGAGGTAACCTTGTGACGGAATAGAAAGAAGGATCCGGTTAACGGGTGCATATAAGGCACTCCTTTTTAACTTGCAAGTTGAATATTTGGATCTACCCTTACTTCCTTAGTTATATGTATTGGAATCTTTTCTTAGAGGATATGGATGGTATGGACTTGGCTAGCTGAGATGGATGTCGTACTGATTGTAGGGCTTGGTTTTCAATTTGTGGTAAAAGGAAGAAATTGTGTGGACTGAATGGCATTGATGAAGAAGATTGTGAGCAAATGATTAAGTTAGTTAGCAATGAATTGTATTTGTAGGGTCAGCATAAATAAGATGCATACGTGTTGAATTCCTCTCCTCATTTTTTCCCTGTTTAATTCTCTTGAAATATGACAGAAACAAATTTGGATTCTATCTGTATATAAATAAATGATCAAAGTACCATCCCTGCCAAACTAAAAGAGGAAAAATTTGCTATATTTGGCAGTCTAAGACTTGATCATCTTCACTTTAATGTTTGTTAGGGTTTTTTTGATGCATCAATCTCTGAATTCTAACACTTTGGATACTGATGGGTTTAAGAGAGAACAATTGCAAAACAAAATCTTGTGTGGATGACTTATGTTTCATGGTTGGTTCTACCAAGTCTCTTTTAAGTAGTTTGTATTGTGGTTAGGGGAACAAAGTTAGGGGATTGGTTTGGATTATTAGAAAAGGGATTTTGATTCCTTGTAAATAATTTTTAAGATAAATGAGTGATCACCTATGAGCTTACATGATAATGATATTATCATGGGTAAAAAATACAGTGGGTCCAGCCATTTTCAAAAGTAATTCCTTTTTAAAAGAATATTTAGATATATAAATTCAGTTATTAGTTTATTATTAATATTTTGTTAATTTAATGACGTGGCATTGTTAAAATTGTTTTTTATTTTTTATTAATTTTAAAAATTATCAAATTATAATTTTTTTTAAAAAATAATGATCAGATTTAATCGAAGAGTGTCAAGTTCGATCAAATCATGTGGATCTAGGAACATCACGATCTGGTGCTCCCTTGAGAGCCCCAGTGCTCTCTTGGAGAGCTTGACTTGGGATTTGTTGGGAGTTTAATTTGGGACTTTCTAAGAGAGTTCAAAA